>NW_014012129.1:0-13683 GCF_000611645.1 Monoraphidium neglectum
GGGCGGCGGAGGGCGCAGGCGCGGCCGGCGCACGGCGGTTCGCGGGCGCCGCGCTCGTCGACGCGGCGGCGGGATTCGTCGTGCTTCATGCCGACGGCTTGTTCGGCCAGATCACCGGCGTGGCGCCCTCCGCCGCGGCGGGCGCGGCTCTGTGGGACCTCATCGGCGGGGACGGCGTGGCCGAGCCGGCCGCGGCCGCGGCGCGCGAGGGGCGGGCGTTCGAGGCCAGCGCTTGCCTGCACAGGATGGGTGCGTCCATGCACCTCAAGCTCAGCTGCGAGCCCGCCTGCCCCGCCGCGGCGGCGCCACCGGCGGCACAACCGGCGCCGGCGGCGGTGCAGGGCAGCGGCCTCGGGGGCGTGCTGTTGTACCTCGTGCACGTCGACTTTCTTGGCGCCTCGGACGCCGCAATGTGGTTGCCCTGCGGGGCCCCGCGGCGATTCAGGCTGCTGGACGAGGATGGACAGTAGGACCAGGACCCGCGCTGCTGACGGCCCTGCGCACAGGGGTGTGTGCGGCACCGCGCGATCGCCGCGCCGCACCGCGGCGCTCCCGCTCGCAAGCATGGCGGGTGCCGCTGCGGTCGCGGGCTGCTTGGCGCCGCCGGCGCGCCGCGCAGCGTGGTTGGCGCAGCCAGCCCGCAATAAACGGAGCTGCAGGGGCGGCACAGCTCACTGGTGTCTTTCGACGCAGCGCCCCATCCCCTGAGCACCCTCAAACTGAGAGCAGCCCGCCATCAATTGTGAGCCGCAGTTCAGGCCTGGCAGGTGGAGCGCCTACAGGCCTAATCATTGAGCCGCAGACGGCCGCAGCAGTGGCAGCCGCCGTTGTGCGCGGTTGGTGAGAGTCTCAGCTGCCAAAACTGAAACGGATTGTGAGTTTGTACAGCAGCACGCTCTGCCGGCCGGCGTGGTCACAGCTGGCTGCTGGTGTGTGGGTGCCACTGTGACGGGCATGAAACCCCTGCCTCGCCATTTTTCTATCATTTCGGCATGACTTGATTTGGGCCGGTGTGCGCGGCAGCCCGCCGCGCCTCGCGTGCCGCTTATACCTGCTCAACCATCAAAATTTATGGGATCACTTGTTCCCCCTTGCTGGGATGCGTGCTGCTGGCGTCTGGATGGCGGGTGCGTTTGCTGCAGCCAGCTAAAATGAAAGTACTGAGGGACCCGTGGGTGTGCCTGCGCCGCGAGGCTTGGATGGCGTGCTATTTGATACAGTGGGATCGTGTATGGGCCTGCCTCCTTCCGTGGTTCGTGCGCACTGCTCGCTTGATGCTGAAACTCTGCCGTTACGCATTCTTCCGCTCGTGCCGCCGCGGCCGTCGCGCGCTGCTGCGTCTCTCATGCACCGCTGCCATCTGGGCGCGGCTGCCAAGAGGCGCGGCAGTGTATTGAGGCGGCGTGAAACAGGGTGGGCCGGATCCGTGCCAACATTTCACGACGCGGATGACGCGACGTGGCATAGCTGGCGCCCACCCATGCACTGCGGGCTAATCTGTTGCATCGCACCGCCCTGCGCCCATGACTCGTGGTCGTGTCGGGCTTGTGGTTGGTCGCACCTGCCAGCACTTTGCGGGCCGTGGCGTTTGGTGGACGCGAGCCGCAGGCACAGCTGCCTGCACGCTTCTCTACTGAATGCTTCCATTATTGAGCAATTACCTGCCCGTGGGCGAGGAGCAGGTGCCGGTGGCCAGTGGCGTCACCGAAGCGAAAGAGCAGCAGTCGGTGCGTGTTACTTTCGACCCCTGTCTGCACCTGCTGCAATCTGTCTGATTGGCGCGTCATATTTGTGCCGGATCGTCACCAAAATCAATAATGAGTCGGCCCGACCATGCCGCCCGCTCAACCTCGCTTGCAGCCGCCGCGGGCAGCAGGCATTGGGAGCGCGTGGGGTGTCGGGCTCGCGAGACCCCAAACATATAATCATAGGGGTCGTGGGACAATCAGGACTGGCCGCTTTGCAGCAGCCTCAGGTGCTTGCTGCTGGTGCGACAGACAGCAGCCTGGTGTGCCTGGCATAGGGTGCTGCTGGGCATCAAAGCGCGTGCGCGGCGCTGGCACCGTGTAGCCGGCCACGCGGGTATGGCGGAGTGCGAGCGATGGGCAGCTGAAAGGCAGAACGGGGGTGCAGTGCACCACACTCGCGCGTTGGACAAAGTGAGGAGTTCCCAGTCATCCCAAGCCCTGCTTAACGGCTCCCTGTCTGGGATTGGCCGCCACTACCACAGAGCAATTTCGGTGCAAGCGACACTTAGAAGCGAAGAATGGAGGCACGAGGGCATGTAAGGCTGCTGGCGGCGTCTTGCGCATGCCATGAGTCGACGGCGAGGACGGTGAGGATGGCACCGCACTGCAGTATGATCATCTACCAGAACGGCCATGGTTCAGTCCGCGGATCGTGGTGTTGTCGCCTCACTGCGATACTACAAGTATTGAACGCTCATGATGCAACTCAACACTTCCAAAGGGGCGCACCGGAACCCCCACCCTGCAATGGATCGTCTTCAGCGCGTGCAGACTGCTCGCACGTCACCTGTGGCATGTAAAACGCTATGCAGCCCTTCTTCAAGTTGCCTGCAGCATGGCAGGCAGCAGCCGAGGGCCTCACAACCGTGGCGAAAAGGGCCTGGTCACCAGGCTGAACGAGCACCATTTGAAGCCTCCAGGCAAGGTCACAGCGTTAATGCGTTGTACAGAGCAAACTAATGACAATTCGATGCGGTGGAGTTGCCAGCCCCCACGGTTGTGTGGCAGCCCACGGCCTCGCGGCCTCGCCGTCCGATGCGCACTGCCTGACACACCAGCGTTCAGCTCCGCGACCATCCACTGCATGGACGCCCCGCGCCTGCCTCTACCCACAGGACGGGCCGTGGTCCAACGGCAGCGGCAAGCGCCGCAGTCGAGGTGGCCCAAAGCGAGGGCGGCACCGCGTCTGCGACACAGCAGCCAGCCCCCGCCCCACAGGCTGCGGCGCCGTCATTCTCTTTTGCGCGCGCCTGGTGGCCCGTCCACGACCTCAACTCGATTGGTAAGCGCCACATGCAGTGCGCCTGTAAGCCGCAAAGGCCGGCTTGCCGCTGCGTGCGCAGTCTCTCCAGCAGCAGTCGACCGCGGGAACGATCACCTATGTCGTGTCATCTGCCAGCACGGCTGGCGGGGGCTGAGGAGCGGCTCTTTGTGCCCTGCTGCGCCTAATTAAAAGTTTGTGTGTGTGTGTGTGTCTCTCTCTGTGTGTGTCTCTCTCACAGACACGACACACGCCCGCTTGCGCTTTTCACACTCGCACGCACACGCCGCCACAATTCGTCGCACGACCCTGCAGACCCCAGCCGCCCCCATGCCATCGAGCTGTTGGGCAAAAAGCTGGTCCTTTGGCGCGACGGCGGCGGCGCGTGGCGCTGCCATCAAGACGCGTGCCCCCACAGGTGCGGCGGCGCCCCGCCCGGCCCAACGGCCCCGAATAGCCCTTTGGGCCGAGGCAGTGCCCACGTGCATCCGGGTCACACTGTTACCAGGAGACCCACGCAGCCGCAGGCTGCGTGATGTCAAAAGTGCAGCATTGAGTTTTGAATACAGCAAAAGCATCCGTGCGTCTGGCATGTGAGTAGTCAAGACCGCAGAGGTGTTCGCGCTCTGCGGTGTGCGCCCTGCGGGGCCGCCCTCAATCAATGCATGCCCTCACCTTCGCCTGCGCCCACCTGCGGCTGCGGTCGACCCCGCCGACCCCGCCGCCGCGGCCGCCGCCCCCAGGCTCGCGCCGCTGTCCGAGGGCCGAGTCGAGGGCGGGCAGCTGGAGTGCAGCTACCACGGCTGGCGCTTCGACGGCGCCGGCCGCTGCACGCGCATCCCGCAGTCGCTGGACGCCAAGGCGGAGGCGACCGCCTGCGCGAGCGGGCGCTCGTGCGTGACTGCTTACCCCCTGAAGGAGTACGCGGGGGTCATCTGGGTGTGGGGCGACGCGTCGCCGGGCGCCGCGGCGGAGGCAGGTGAGGCGACCACATGAGTGTGCCGCCGTGCCCTCGGGGTGCGGCTGAGGTGCTGCTGCCGGCCCGCGCTGCCGGGCGGCTTGAGTACAATTTAGCCGTGCAAAGTGCGCGTTCCGCCAAGCTCTCTGTGCCGTCGCCGTTGTCACCCCTCTGCCAGCTGTGACGCGCCGTCGCTGCCGCCGGCTCGCCGCGCCCCCCGTTTGCAGAGGCGACGCCCCTGCCTGTGCCGCGGGGACTGCAGCAGCATGCTGAGGCCGGTAGGAGGATCAACTGGTGCGCAGGGGTAGCAGAGGCAAGGCTGACTTGGCCGCCTGGGTCCTTGTGTACCAAGGGTGTCTTGCCGATCGGAGGAGTGCCAGACTTGCCAGTGACCCTTGCAATGTCGGGCAGAGGGCCCAGCGGAGGCCCCGGCAGAGGGCTCGGCAAAGGGCGCAGCAGAGGGCCCGGCAGAGGTTTCAGGGTGACGAGGGAAGTGCTGGTTGAGGCACCTCGTTGCAAAAGGCTGGTCGGTATGCTCTGAAGTGCTGGGCCTCCCTGCAGGCGACGCCGCTCTGCGATGCGTTGTGATCCTCTCACGCATGGCTCAAGGATTCCCGGGGGGTTTGGTACGGGCGTCGGAAGGAGGCGCCGCACCATCTGATGCCGATGCGGTGCGCTCTGATGCGGGTGCGGTGTGGTCTGAAGCGGAGTTCGGTACGGCCCTCCGCGCGCCCTTGTCAGGTACCGGCGGGAGCTGCCGTACAGCTGGGATGTACTGCTGGAGAACGTGACAGGTGAGGCAGCGACCCCCCCGCCTGGCCGCCTCGCCCCCACGCGCTGGTTGTTGTGGTCGACTTCGCAGGGCTCGCGCAAGCGTGCTGTTTGGGGGAAGAGGGTGAGGCCCGCGCGTGCCCGCCGCTGGCTGGCAGGGATGGCGCCCCCCGGGCGGCCGGCCGGGCCGCTGCTGCCACGTTCGCCCCACCTGGCCCATGCCTTCACTCTGTCAAAGCTGCCTCCCCTTGGACTCCACCCTCCCCCTCGCCTGAATGGCCGCCTCACCTCGCTTTGCCGGGCGCAGATCCTGCGCACTTGCCGCACAGCCACCACCGCCTGTCACCCACGCTCACGCGCGACAAGGCCGGCCCCATGCCCTTCATCAAGCAGCAGCAGCCGTCGCAGGGCGGCGCCGCAGACGATTCCAGCGGCGCTGCGGTGGCTGCGGAGGCGACGGCGCGGCCGCTGTACGCGTTCGAGCACGCGCCGCCAGTGGGATCGTTCGCGTTCCCATCAGCGCTGAGCCCCAACGGCGTCGTAGCCTACAACGCCCCCTGCAGGTCGGCGCCAGCCGCAAAGCGCGATCGCTGCCTGAGCGGCCGGCCCGCCGGCCGGTCTACCGGTTTTGCCAGCGCCTGCAGTCCCCGTGCGCGTGACTGAGGCGAAGCGCGGGCGCTGCTCGCCTGTGCCCTCAAGCTATCGTCCTGCCTCACTTCCATGTGCTGTGATGTGGGGCACCTCCTCTGGCGACCCCTGCCCTTGTCTCTTTCTGGAGTGACGTGTGCGGCGCCGGGCCCCTCCCCCAGCAACCCTCCTACGCCTTGCTCTCCATACTTCCACGCCCCTGCCCTCCTCCCAAGCGGCCACGCCCTTCGGCCGGCCTCCTCCCCTCTGTCCGTCCGGCCCTACCACCCCTACAGCAATCCCTTCGCCCCTCCTTGCCTCCTCTGCGCGCGAACCCCTCCGACTTCGCAGCGTGGTTTATGAGTACGCGCTGCCCGGGGGCGCCTGCATGTGGACGCTGGTGAGGGGCGGGGCCGGCCGCACCAGCCGCGCAGGGGCGCGCCCGGCGGGAGGGCCGGTCGGGCCGGAGGGCAGTTTGTTCCGCACACTGGAGGGCGGGGGAGGCGGCCGCTCCCGCCGCCCGCGAAGGCGTATCCCTCGGCTAGCGTGATGGAGGCAGGCGTCGCTTTCACACTTGCTGGCTACCTCGAGAAGGGGTTGTCCATAGTTCAGAAAGAGAACACAGCAGTCTCTCCTGAGCCCCTCGTCCTCACAACTGTTTTCGGATTGCAGATCTACGGGACGCCCTGCGGCCCGGGCCGCTCCATCGTGATGACTGCGGGCTTCAACAACCGCCCCCCGGCCATGTGGGGCGACCTGGCCAAGACGGTCCTCACCAACTGGAAGGCGCTCAGGCCGCTGCTCATGCGGTGGGTGCGGCGGCAGGCCCCGCCGGCCCCGCTTTGGCAACAGGGAATCTTGCAAGTTCCCCTCGAAGTGTGCATCCCCTCGGATTCGTGGGCAAGCGTGTGCTGGCCGACCCGCCTCCAAGCCAAACCCCAGCAAGATAGCCCCAGCTACCTCCTCAACCACCACAGCCGCCTCAACTACCATGTTGACCGCCCCCTCGGCTGCCTCGTCAACCTGGCCCCCCTCCCCAGGCTGTATTTCCAGGCGATACCATCATGGAAGGGCCACATGATCAGCAACAAGCTTTTCGACATGGACAACGTGCGCGGTGGCAGGCCCTCAACTAGATGCACTGATGCATGTCGCCCGTCGACTGCACAAGCGCGGCGTCCTTGGCCGAGGTCTCTGCACCGCATCCGCGGCCGCTGTGCTTGTTGCCCCTTTCGCCCATCAGCGGGGCCCTGTCGGCGGCCAGTCTGTGGTGCAATGGTCCTTGTCCTGCACACAGGCGCAATCTTGCTGCTACTTACGCCCCTCGCCCCTCTCAACGCAACCCGTCTCTACTCCTCAGGTGTTCCTGCACCAGCAGGTGCGCGTTTGGAAAAAATGCCACGACGGATGGAGATATCCGTTATGGCAGCGTCGGGCCGCGCTCTGCAACCTGCCGCGCACGCGTGCGCGGCCGCTGCAGCTCAGACACACCGTCCGCACGCGCCTCGACCCTTTTTGCGTCCCCAACCATGCGCCACGCCTCGTGCTGCCTGCTTTTATGATCTCATCCCGCTCTCACGACCATTGTCACTCCAGGACATCCTGTTGGAGCAGCGCGGCCGCGGGTCCTGGGCCAGGGATTACTACATGCCGGAGCAGTGCGACTCGCTGGTCGTCGCAAGTGAGTGCACTCGGGACCCACGCGGGCCCGATGCCAGACGCATGGGGGACCCATGCAGGACCCATGCAGGCGCGCCTGGGCGCGACTCAAACTACCCGGGAGGTGCAGCCCAGGCGGGGCGCAGCAGGTTGGGGTGCCCCTGGGCTGCACCTCCCGGGGCGGGGGACGCGCGACCTTAGAGCGAGGGCTGGATACGCCTTGAAGAGCGCAGAAGACTGTGCATATTTTAGTGAACAGCAGCTTTGCCCAAAAGTTGCTGCCACCACAGCACACGCCCACGCATCGCCCCCTCAGTTGCCCAGCCGCTCCTCCCCATCCACCCACTAATCCAACCTCCTGCCCTGAGTGCAACCCCTGCTCCTCATTTGCCTCCTGGCCCCTCCCAAGCCCACGCACGCTCTCACGCGGCCCCCCTCCCCATCTTCTCATCCGAAACACGCACATCCTGCACACACTCAACCCAGCCCGCAAGTGGATTGACTCCAAGGCAGGCGGCGGCCCCGACTACGGCCCCGCCGCCGGCCCCATCAAGCCGCTCTCCAAGCGAGACCTGCAGGACAGATGGGCGCAGCACACGCAGCACTGCGTCACCTGCCTCGCCGCCATGGCGGCCGTCCGGCGGCGCGCGCAGGTGGCCAAGGCGGCTGCGACGGTGCTGTTCGCCGGGCTGTGCGCGGCGCTGGGCACTTTCGGAGGTGAGTGGGCCACGCCGCCTCTTGCGTGTTGCAGAGGGGTGCGGTCGCTTCCTGAGCCGCGCCCTTTGTCAGTGGGTGGGGCCCGTCTGCGGAGCGGCGCTGAATGCCCCGCAGTGACGCGGCCGCGAGTGCGAGCGTCGGCCCACCCCGCACCCTGCAAAGCTGCGCCCGCCGGGGGCCTCCCTCGCGCAGCGTGGCCTTGACACCATCACGCCGCCTCTGACGAGCAGCGGTCGCGTGCCGCCTCGCAGTGCCGAGGATCCTCGCGGGCGGCGCGCCCGCGCTGGTCGCCGCGGCGGCGGCCGCGGGCGCCGCGGTGGCGCTCTGGGTGGCTAGGCGCGCGGCCGCGGCGCTGGATCAGTTCACGCACGTGGAATTCACTCACGCGGACAACCATTGACGACCGCCTCACCTGCAGCATATCGCCGTGGCAGAGGTGTGGCTGACGCCGCAGGGGGGGGGGGGGCAGCAGAACGACGCCACCCTTCTCCAAGAGTGGGATGGGTGTTTGCTTGGTGAACTTACTTGCTGCCTCCCAGATTCTCACTGGCGGCCCCAGTTGTTTTTGCTGCTGAAACCACGCAGCGAGTCTAGATTGACAGGTTTGAGATCTTGTGCAGCGCCCCGCATGCACATTTGAATTCATTGTGCCAGGGCTCTGCACTGTTTGTTGCCTGCAGCACCACTTTCTTTGGTTCCTCTGCAATAAGCCCAGTCAAAAAACGTAGCGATGCCGACGAAGCAGGGGGATTCAGGACAACGTGCTGCGCTAGCAGATGCACGGCAGACACCCGGGCTAACGCCACAGCCCAAGTGCAGCCCTGTGACGCTGCTCCTCCAGTGGACTCCGCCTGCATGATTGTACAAGCTGGGGCGTAACTCTCAGAGTCTGCTGACGAGGAATGACGTCAGCATTGCGGTACTCTACCAGCTGCTGGCGGCGAAAGTAATGACCAGCCATGAGATCCCGCAGGTCGCCCTTGCTCGAGAGCTTGCCCTCAATTCCAATGTGATAGCTGAAGTCGATCTGAGGCTGGCACGGCTTTTAGGCGATGTCCTGCTGCCCACGTGACGGCGGCCTCCTGACAGTGTTGTGTGTGTGCCCAACGACTTCCATCAAACCCAAGGCGACTCCCCCGCAGGCTGCAGGGGCGGCGCTGGGCGCTGGCGGCACGTGAGCGTGCGCGGGTGGCGCTGGGCGGGCAGCGCTGGAGGCAGCGAGACTGCTGTCAGGAGCTGGGTCTATGGGAGCAAGCTACCAAATCCTCAAGCTGCTTCCTTTTGGAAAGGTCAGGAATACCATATTACAGCTCGTGTGAAAGCAGCTGGCAAGTTACGCAAAACAAAGGAGGTCCAAGATGCAATATGGATGATCGCGTGCATACAGGCGCTGGACGGGGTGCGCGGTTTTGAGCATCAGCTACTCGCACCTGTTCAGCCGCCCCGCAGGGATCAAACTCGCTCGCGCGTCTCCTTGTCACATGTATACGCGCATGCATACGCACACACATGCGGCAGTTTGCTGGTCTGCATGCGGCGACGCTCGCCTCCATCCCCAGAGTCCTGCCAGCAACGTACCACCCTGCCATGTGGGTTGCACCTGCTGCTCGTCAAAAGGGCTGGCCAGTCGAGGCCCGCAGCCTGGGTGGCGGTTATTGTGTGATTGCATCCAGTCGCGGGGGGAGGGGGGGTGGCGTCAGGGTGATGTCAGCACTACCCTGGGATATCATAACTGCTTGAGAGTTGACCTTGCGTGTCGCGGAAGGCAAGGGGCGGGCAGTGCCCACTGGGTGCAGCACATGGCAGCACCAGCAGCACTCACACGCAAGCCGTGAGGGAGAGAAAGCGATGTTTGACACCAGTGCTGTGCTGAGTTGTGTGTCCGCACCCACCTGTTGTAGGCCTTGCCATAGGGGTGCACTGTTGAGTTCAAGGCAGTACACCAGGGCATAAATTGTGTGCGTATGTGTGTGTGTGTGTGTGAGAGAGAGAGTGTGTGTGTGTGCATGTGTGTGTTTGTCTCCTCGCATGCGCGTGCATGTGCACGTACATATGTGTTCATGTTTGTATGACCCGCCAGCTTTTGTGTGTAGGGCATCGATCTGCGCTTGAGCCCAGAGAACAACCCTGCCCACATCCTGGTGGCTTCGCAAGCAAAGGCACAGTGCAGTTGCAAAGCTGCTTCTAAATGAGGTGCCAAGCCCAAGTTTGTCCCAGCTGCAGCAGATGGGCATGGCGCACTCGGGGCTGCGCCAGCAGCGGTGGGCCTCCCCATTGCGGCTGCTCACCGCAGCGGTATGACTGGGTAACGACATGGGACGGCAGCAGGCAGTGGTGGCCGTTGACCACGCCGCACATCGTGCCTGCGCAGGGGAGCACCACGCGAACAAGGGGGCGGGGAAGGGGCCAGCGCGGCGCGTTGGTCGTCATTTGTCACGCGAGAACTTGTCCTGCATCTTGGACCAAGAATGAAGCACGCGTCAGAGCTTTCAAGTCATCACGGGCCATGCACCATTGGTTGTGAGCACAGGGCAAGCCCGATGTAAGACGGCCCAAGCCTGACCCATTTTCAGG
This sequence comes from Monoraphidium neglectum, assembly GCF_000611645.1. Taxonomy (NCBI): domain Eukaryota; kingdom Viridiplantae; phylum Chlorophyta; class Chlorophyceae; order Sphaeropleales; family Selenastraceae; genus Monoraphidium; species Monoraphidium neglectum. The sequence continues at coordinate 10,316 of NW_014012129.1, forward strand.
TTCATGGCGGAGCTGGTGCGCCGCCCATCAGCAGCGGCTGTGCTGGGGCCGCCCCTGCCTCCCCCGTCATACTGTTATAATAGAAATCAAAGCTGACCGGTGAAGCCGGCGAACGCGGCGTCCGCGGCGTGTTGGCCGAGAGTCTTTGCCAAGACGTGGTCAGCAGATCCAGATGCCGTCGCCTGCGCGTGCCGGCAGCGACGGGGCGCTCGTCAGCCGCAACGGCCCCTGCCGCCCGCCCCTGCCCAGCCGAACCCGGCTCCGGCGCAGTCCGTGCCGCGCAATCCGGGACCAAGAACGAGAGGACGCCCGGGGCCCTGCGGACGGCAGCGGCCCGCCGCCGGTCCTGCCGACGCCCACACCGGCTGGCTACGTAGGTGCACACTGTAACAATACGATTGCCCTCTACATAAATCCCTGCCCACCTCTACCAGGTACGTAGGGTCAATGTATTTGCAGTCAACCTCCCCCAGGGCGCCACCCTTGAACAGGCCCTTGAGGTGGGCCCCGATGTCACGCAGGACGGGGTTGCCCGCGTCGTCCAGCGGCCGCGGCTCGTCGTCTGGCGGGCCGGCGGCGTCCAAGAGAGCGGATGAGAGAGGGGTGGTTGGAGGCGGGTGAAAGTGCGGCGAGCTGGAGACAGGCTGGACGAGATGGCCTCAAGCGGAGCGGTGTCTGGAGTCCCTCGCTCGAAACAAAGGAAAGCCTCTCCGATGCATCCGGTCCAACCAGCGGTCAAACTTCGGTCAACTGGTCCAACTTCACCTCGACACACCCCACCTTCTGACAGCACACAACGGATCCAACTCAGCCCCACACGCCTCACACCCAACCCCCGTTATAACACACCTCATCTTCATTCCACTTCCGCGACCGATTTCCTCCTGCTCAAGCGCTGCCCCCCCGTGTTGCCTGCCCGTCCCACGTATTTCTTCTGGAGCGGGCCCGCCCACCTTTGAAGAGCAGGTGCTGGCCCGCCCCCTCAGCCACGCACACCACCGCGTGTCCGCGGTCGTCCAGCAGCCGCCTCAGGTGGTTCAGCAGCGCCGGCACGTCCACCTTGACCTTTGGGGGGGGGGCGCAGGGAGGGGAGGGGAGGGCAGGACACGAGCTGGAGTGTTAAGCGAGTGAGGGTGAGAGGGTAGGGCTGCGTTTACAAGCTCAAAATACTTGCGGTGTGTGTGCTTGTGCGTGCATGCATGCGTGCGTGCGCTTGCGTGCATGCGTGTGCGTGCATGCAGGTATGCATGGTCCAGGCAGGGATTGGTGACATGAACGACTTCTGATTGGGTAAAAATGTGCAGCCCAAGGACGAGCTCGCGGCCCCCGGCCCGCCTGCAACTGGCCCCTACGCCGTGCCGCTGCGCCGGCTCCCCAGTCAGGCGCCGCACAGCCAAGAGCAGCACCCGCTCCCTCCCAACGTCGCCGCCGCACACAACATCGCTCTCCTGCCACCCCCCAGTCTGCTCCTGACCTCGCCTTTCTCCACCCCACCCCCGGGTCACTGTGCCATCGCTCAGATTCATGCAGGCCCTGTCCGTCATTTTCTGCACAAGCAAGCGCGCATGCACCTCTGGGATGAGGCAGGCGTCCACCACGCCAGATGCGAGGGAGGCCTGGAGCGTGAGAAAACCAGAGCGGCGCCCAAACAGCTGGCGGGGCGGGCGCGGAGAGGGGGCGGGGCTTCGTTGCGGCTGTTCAGGTTCGGGTTGCGGCAGCGCGGGCGCGCTGGACGCAAGCGTCGGTGGGGGGGCTAGTGGGATGTTGGGGTGCAGGTGGAAGGCGACGCTGCTGCTGCGAAACGGGGAGGCAGGCAGGGGGAAGGGGGGGTCCCTTGAACGGGGCAGGCACGGGGTGTGGGTTGACCGAGTCAACGCTAAAAGCTGACCTTTTGGCACCAAGGAAGGCTGAGCGGCCCGCCGGCTTTTGAGCGATGCGAGGTTTGCTGTGGCATCACATTCCCCAACCTCGTTTGACGCAAAAGCCGGTGCTGCAGCCCCGAAACAGCGATTGCTGCCCTACCCAAGACACCGCAGGCTTGCAACAGCAACACCCCCGCTTGACGCCGATCAGGCATCGCTCACATGCAGTTGTGGCATTGCGCATGCCCCTGCTGGCCTGTTGCTATGCCGATGGCCGCCCCCGTGTCAGCGTCCCAAAGGGTGACACCACCAACACAACGCGCGCGTGTGCAGCTGCCGCGCACCTTCACGAGGCCGATGCCTCTGAGCGCGCTGGATGCCTCCGTCTTCGCCGCGAGCAGCGGCAGCTGCGCCTGCTCAACCGCCGTGTCGAAGCCGAAGCTCTTGTCCAGCTTTGGGGGGGGGCCAGCAGTTTGGGGTGGGTGCGTGGTCACTCGGCCGCAGGGCGGCACCACGAGGGCGATGCGGGGCGCACTGCGGCACTTGAGGGGGGCAAAGCAGCGGCGTGTGCAAAGTAGCAGCCCGCCTGCGGCCCAATCTACCGCTGCTCTTCTCGAGGCTCTGTGGGCACCAGATGCGGCATCGCGCTCGCCTCGCGCTGCCCTGTGCAACCTTGGTCCCCGTGCCGCCCCCGACCACCCGCCGAGCTTCCCACGCTGGCTCGCCCCTGGGCTCGTCACCGGTAATCTCCCGAGTCCCAACCTGATTCACCCACGAGCAAAAAGTCGTTGTCGATGGACTTTGGCACGCCCATCACGACGCACGGCACCTCCTCCACAGCACACCAGTGGGCCAGGTCTGGGAGGCGGGGGCGGACGGCGCGCCGAGGGGCCTCAGGCGTGCGGCGACCACCCCAAACATCGCCGCGCCACGCAGGTCTGCTGGGGCTGCAAACGGGCGCGTTCTGTGCCAGGCCAGGCCCCACAACAAGCCGCTGCATTGAATGCGCGATTGCCATGCCATCGCTTTGGCCTTGCGAATGCGCTGTGTCGCGCCGCCTGGACCTTCCAAATCATGGCCACACGACAGGAGGCACATGCAACAGATGGCTGACGCACAGAGCGCCAAAGAGCCGCGTGCAAAGCTGTCTCTTCACACAATGCTGCTCCTCGCACCTGCTCCAAGCACGTTACCGCCCTCCCCGCCTGCAGGGTTCGGGGCGCAGAGAGATGGAAGCAGAGAAATGAGTGGAGGGAAGCGAGAGGTGGGGGAGGGCCCCGCGAGGTGGGGGAGGGCCGGGCCGGGCCGCTCAGGGTCAGCCCCGCTGTCAGGGCGCGGGAGGGGTGGGAGCCTCGCAGCCCGGCAGCGATTGACGGCCTCGGAGCGATTGGTGCCGCCGCCACATGGTTGCCACCACGTGACAGACACAGTCCAGCGGTCGGCACCCCGCACTGGCCGCGACACGCACCGTGCGCTCGGGGACGCCCGTCGGTCCATCACCAACCC
>NW_014012128.1:0-13682 GCF_000611645.1 Monoraphidium neglectum
GTCACCCCCCCACCTCGCTCAGGTTCGTCCCCTGCGCTGCGTCGATGAAGCTCCTGAGTCGCGACGGTGATGCAGTCGCCCCACTGAACTCGGGCCTGCATGAGAAGGCGGGGCCAACGCATGCGGCATCGCATCGGTGCTGAATTTTTCTGCCAGGCCGATTTTCTCTGCGGAAATGGGCTGCGCAAGACCGGGCGAAACCGCCCGGAAGGGCAGCCCAGCGGCCCGACTGCTGCGTGTATCCACAATTTCCGCCCCAACGCCCTGCATAGCTGCGCCCAGGGGCGCGGGCTCGAGCCAGGGGTGCGCGTCGGAAAGAGCGGCCGACGGATTGTGCAGGATGGGTGGCGACCGCTTGCCAACAATCAGAAGTTCTGGGGTCGCGCCCACCAGGAGGGCCCCATGAGTGGGGCGGAGCCGTTTGCCTTGGACAGCTCCCGCGCGGCCCTGGCATAGTAATCGAGGTAGGGCTCCCAGCCGGGCGTGAATTCACGCCTCGGGGAGAAGCCGCCGAGGCCGCCGCCCGGCCAGAAGCTGCGGGAGGAGCGGGGTGAGGGGCGTCGTCGTCCCGGGGTTCAGGGCGGGCATGAAGCGAGGCGCTGGCGGCGGCAGTGGCGCGCTACTTACACCGGTCAAGGCATGGGCTAGCCCAGGCAAACACCCGCCCATGAAGCGAGGCGCTGGCGGCGGCAGTCGCACGCTTCTGAAACAATCAACGGATGGGCTAGCCTGGGCAAACGCCCGCCCTCCCGCCGTCAAGCCGGCCATGCGCTTGATACCATTTCCACGCCGCCGCTCACTCCTGCCCTTCCCCCAGCTCAGGTCCGACCGCACTCCGTCCCCCCCATCAAGTCGGCCACGCAGTCAACCTTTGCGTCACCACTCTAGCCAAATCCTAACCCCTAAACCCTAAACCTAGACGCTATGGCAATCCCGACCTATCCCTCACTCACTCTGGCTCGTTCCCCAGCTCGAACGCGACTATGGCGTCCGGCCCAAGCTCCGCCATCGCCCGCTGCTGCATCAGCGCCGCAAACTTCAGATCGCCGCCGTACAGCTTGAGATTGATGATGAACCGCGCCCCGCAGGCGTCGTGGAGCGCGCGCAGCGCGCGCCAGTGCGAAGGAGGGGGGATCTGCACCCCAGAGTGTTCCCGTGTGTGTGTGTATGTTTGTGCGCATGTGTAAGTTATGTGACAAGGGGCAACGAGTCAAGACGAGGTGGCAACAGCTCCTGTTGCATGCGTAGAGCCCTACACGAAAAGCAGTGCTCAACAGGGACTGCCCTGCTGGCCATCCGCCTGCATGTCTCAACGGCCGCCCCCTGGGGCAGAGCATCGGCCTCACGCCAAGGTCCTGCAGCGCAGCAACCACCCATTCGCAACGGCCACGCGCCCGCAGCTGTGCTGTCAAAGGCAGGGGTCCAAGGGTGCGCACACCGGGCCCCAGCACAGCGGTGCATGGTGGTTGTGCTGCGGGGAGCTCACCGCCTGCAGCAGCTCTGTGCTGGGCCCGCCAATCCTGATGACCGGCGCCGGGCCTAGCAACGCAAAGATGGGGCCCCATCGGACGGCATCCAGGTCAGCCAGCCGCCGCCACTCGAGGCTGACGCCCAGAATCTGCCCCATCGGGCGCCCATCGGGCGCGTCGGCGCGGATCGTCGCGCGGTACGCGCCGGCGGGGACGCCCGACGTCCGTACGATGGTGCGGCCGCCGGCGGTGAGGGGGCCGGCCTGCACAGGCTTTCCCGCGGGCGCCGGCGCCCGCGGTGAGGGCGACGGCGCCCTCGGCGAGGGCGCTGGCCGCCGCGGCGGCGGAGCTGGGGCCGCGGCAAGCGGCGGCACGAGCAACGGCAGGAGCAGCAGCGGGAGGAGGGCGGCGTGCAGCGGCCACGCCGTGCGCCGCTGGTGCATCGCGTTGCTGCTGCCGCAAACGTGCTGCGAGCGGATCCAAAGGAAAGCGGCCGTGCGTGCGGCGCGCGGTGCAATCAGCCAGCGAGGGGTGGAGCCGGCGGCTTCCTGTGCGAAGTTGACGGCAGTCCAAAGGTCTTTCTGACCGCACACTCCCAATACGCGTCCTGCAACACCGTTTTGTAGTGACGCACAGCAGCAGTCAGGGGCACGTCGTTCCTTGCTCAAGACAGTTGCACCCGTCGCCAAGCGCCTCGGCATACAGGCGCCTGCACACCTCGCTCACCAAAACGCTCCCGACCGCCGCCTGTCAACCGGCTGCTGCGCTGCTGTGGCCACTCCCGGGACGCATTATTGAGCAGCCTCACTTCCTTGGACTGCGAATGTCGCGCTCGCTGCTCGCCGCGCTGGAAGTGGTCGACCAAGGCCGGTGTCCCGACCTTGTCACACGTGCCGCAATTACAGAAGGAATCAAAAATGTGACGTAGACATACAAAAAACTGGACGGTACCATCAAGACAAAACGAGGGCTGGAGCAAACACAATGTGACCTTTGCAGACGTCACTCGAGGGCGTCACCGCTGTCGCGACAGGTCGGCACAGCAGCGGACGCGGGCTGGGGGGGGAACAACGAAACATGGGAGGCCGAGGGCAGGTGACTATCAATGATGCATTGCTTGTGCACTCGGGGGAGGTGGACAAACCAACACTTCTGCCAGTCAAGGTGCGCAAGGCTGCTCTGAAGGAAATACTCTGCGCCATAGCTGCTCGTGCTGCGTTCGTGCGCCGCCTCCGCAGAGCGGATATGTGGTGCAACCACGGAGGAAAGATACATGGCTCGCGTCAGCCGGCGCTGATGCTCTGCATTTACCCCCCCTCTGCTGTGTCGCTCTGTTTCGCTGCGACCGCACCGCTGCTGCGGCCCGCCTCCGTGTTTCGCGCCCGTGCGCCGTGTGCGCCGCAAGCAGCGGCCGTGATGCGGGCGCGCCCCATGATCCCGGCCGACCCGACGTTGACATCAGCAGCACCAGGGCTGGCCACAGCCAAGCAGCCCGGCCTCCATGCCTGCCCACTGCAGTAAGGAAGTGGGGTTGTGGTAGATTTTGTAAGGGCAATCAGGCTGTGGATTCCCGGTCCTTGGGAGGGTCGCAGAGCGGGGCGCGGCGGGCAGGTCGCGTTTCTTGTGCCATGCCAGAGATAAGGGTGCAGCTCTCTGCCGGTCAAAGCGGACACCGCAAGTTACAAAATGTCCAGCTACGGCGTTGTGGCCCCCACGTTTCACCCGCCACCTGGTATGGAAGGCATACAAGGCTGTCCAGGGCTTGCTGCTGTCGCGAACAGGCACTGGCTTGACCCGCGTCTGGAGCGAAGCGGCGCCCCGCCGATGTCGCCAGCAGTCGCCGGTGGCGCTCTAGTGCAGCAAGTGCTCAGGGCAACACGCAAGCGCGCTTGTCTACAAATCGAGCCATCGTGCTTGGTGTAAGAGTTTGTATGCAAGCCCAGCCATGAACCTGCCTGTCGTGGCGGAGGCCGTTGTTTCGTCGGTGGTCCGAAAGCGGTGCTACGGTAGGCGAAGCACAAGACACAGGATCACACCCACAGCCTGGGCCTGAAACAGGAACAACTGGTGTAGATTCATCACTGCATACAGACACAAACTGTTGATCGCTCGGCTCGTGACGCACAAGGTCCGCAAAGCTCGCTAAAGGTGCTTACAAGCAGTGTGCAGTACGTGGACATAGTTGAACATGCTTATGCCCGCCTGACCCCGCCGGTGCCCCAAACACCCGCAGATCCCGGAACGCGCACGATCTTTGCCGCTGCGCCCGGTCGCAGCGCGCGCCCGCCGCGCCGCAAGCCGCTGAGCGGCAGAGCCGACGCCACCCGCCGCGGGCGGCCCCCGGCGCGACGATGAAAGTCCTCCGCCGAAGGGACGATGCGGGCGGCTCGTCCGCGCCGCCGGCGCAGTATGCGGCGGCGGCGGCGCGGCCTGCCGCCCCCAAAGTCCTCGTGCGCAGCGCGGCGGCCGCGAAGGCGGCCCCCCCACAGCTCACCAAGGAGGAAATCGACAGCAAAAAGGTGGCACAGCTGCTGGAGGCCCTGGGGGTGCTCGGCTGCGATGGGAGCGTCGACATGGCGGCGGCGGTTGGCGCTGCAGGTTTTGGCACCCTGCAGGTGTTTGGGGGGAGGGGGGCCGGCAGAGCGGTCGATCTTGGCCCATGTATTGCGCTGATGCGCACTTGCTCGGGCTTCAAGGGTTTGGAAGCTGGGCGGTCGGAGGTACAGCAAGCGCGCAGCTGGGAGCAGGAGTGCGCAGCGCGCTCGGGCACGCGGCAGAACCGCAATGCTGCGCGTGTGGCGGCCGGCATGCACCCCGAGCTGCTGCAAGCTTGGGGCCCGTCGATTGTCTGAGGTGTTGGTCAAGGTTCTGCAAGCAGAAGAAAGGCGGGGCAGGCAGCACGGGCTGCAGCAGCATCGGCGGCAGCTGCAGCAGCAGTAGCGGGAGCAGCACCCAGCATAACACTCAGCAGCGTCAACGATGCATCCTGCGCGCGCCGCCACCGCCACCGCCGCGGCTGCCACACCTCCGCCGCACCCGCCCCACCCATGTTCCCACCCCAGTCCGCGGGACTGGTAGACCGCCTGGCGGACTGCCTCGTCAGTGAAGAACCCGCCCGCCGCGAGGCCGCCGCCCTCGCGCTCGCCGCGCTGCCCGCCGCCGCGGGCGCCGCTGCGGAGCCCTACCTGCTCCCGCTGGCGGCCCCGCTGCTGCAGCTGATGGCTGACAAGACAGGGGCTGTCAGAGACGCCGCGCTCGCCGCGGGCGCTGCGCTGGCGGGCTCGCTGCGCCCCCGCGCGGCGGGGCTGCTGCTGCCGGTGCTTTTTGAGCACACAGACCCCCTCAAGCGCTGGCAGGCGCGCGAGGGCGCGCTGCGCATGCTGGCGGCGGCGGCGGGCGCGGCGCCGGGGATCGTGGCCGCGCGGCTGCCGGAGATTGTCCCGCTGATCTCGGCCCTTATGAACGACGCGCGGGATCAGGTCTGGACGAGGCAGCTTCCATGCAGCTGCCCGCTGGCGAGCTGTCGTGTGCATGCCGCCTGTTTCTGGACGCTTGAAGCAGGGCGATGCAGTCGACGCTTGTTGGCGATCGGTTGCCGGAAAGATGTACCAAACGCCGTGCCTGCGTGCCAGACCCCCAGCCGGGTTTCCCCAGGCCTCAACCCCTTTTTGGCAGCGAAGGTCGAGCTGCGGGGGCGGGGCCCTCATACCTTGTGCGCGACCCCCACCCCTCTGCGCCGCCCTTGGCTGCTCTGCAGGTCAAGGCGGCCGCGGTGGACGCGGGCACGGCCAGCTACCATTTAGTGGGCAATAGGGATATTGAGCACCTGGTGGGCTTATGCATCTCACACATGCTTGCCTGTTTGCCTGTTTGCCTGCTTGCCTGCTTGCCTGCTATCATCAGCACCTGCGTGTCCAAGTAGCTGCTTCAACAGCTTGACTTGGAGGGTGTGGAAGGCGAGCTGGTGTGGCACGCATAGCGCACGGGGGCAAAGGCGACGCAGCGCCAGCGCCCGCGGGCGGAGGATGCCGTGCGCGTGTAATGACGCGGCCCGCGCCCCGGGGGTTGGGCTACAATCCCGGTCCTTCGCCTGGCTACCCGGCGCCTTCCTGGGGCTCTATTCAAAGTCCAACCGCCGCCAACCGCTACCAGCCGTCGCCCAAGGCCTGTGACTGCCGCCAACCGCCACCAACTGCCACCAACTGCCGCCAACTGCCGCCAACTGCCACCAACTGCCACCAACCGCCACCAACTACCACCAACCACCGCCAACTGCCGCCAACAGGTTGACGACCTGCTGCACACGGTGGCGCGGCCCGAGGACGTCCCTGACGTGGTTGGGAAGCTCAGCGCCACCACGTTCGTGCAGGTGAGGTTTCAAATTAAGGGCGTGTGCGTGTGTGAGTGTGTGGGCGGGCGCGCGCGTGTGTGCGTGTGTGAGTGTGTGTCGACGTTTTTGTGTGTGAGCGTGCCTCTGTGTGTGTGTGTGTGTGTGTGTGTGTGTGTGTTGTGGATGTGAGACAAGGGATCAGGGCTGTTGGGCGGTTGAGTCGGTGCCCTTGCTTGCAGCGCATTTGGCTTGGCCGGCGCCCCCAGTGCCTGCCGCGTCACTCAACACCCTTGCGGGATCCCAGCCTCACAGCATCAACGCTCCCACTATCCACTGCCCCTCCACACGTGCCCTCCCATGCACAAACACCCCCCCACTCTCCCGTACACGTACACACACAAACTCACACCCGCAAACAATCAACATAAACACACAAAAAGCTCACAAAAGCTCTTACACAATGTTAATCCCTTCACGTCCCCATCAGGCCATCGAGGCACCCGCCCTGGCAGTCATGGTGCCCCTCCTGATCAGGGGCCTGCGGGAAGCTACCCCCATCCAGCGTAAGGCCTGCGTCATCACCACCAACATGGCCAAGCTGGTCAACAGCCCCCTGGACGCGGCGCACTTCTTGCCAGCCCTCGTGCCAGGTGGGGTCGGGGAGGCTTTGTTTTGCGGACGGGCTGTTCTTGGGGGCGTGTGTGCGCATGCGGCTGTGTCTGCGGTCCCTCTGCCGCACAAGGGTCTCAGAGGTTCTGCTTGTTGCTGTGCAAGCAGCAACATACGAACGTTGTTCTTGCACCATTGTCGGGGCGGCCCCCGCGCGGCGCACATGCGCCCCGCCTGTCCACTCGCCTTCGCCCTGGCCCCACCTCGCGTCAACCCTCCCAATGGCGCCGTCGACCCCAAACCCATCCGTTCAATCCAACCCCAGGCATAGAAAAGGTGGCCCGGGCAGCGGCAGACCCAGAGCTAAGGGAGGTGGCCGCCAACGCGCTGGGGGTGCTGGAGCGCATATTGAAAGAGGCCCACGCCATGCACACGGAGACCAGGGCCGCCGCCGCCGACAAGGAGGTGGGGCTGTGCTTTGGGGGGGGGTGCCGTCATTGCTGTCGTCTGAAGATGTTTTTCCTGTCTTTTGTCCCTTGTTGAATTTATCCAGGGGATTCCTCTTCGTTTTGCTAGACAGGTTTTGGCCGAGGGTGGGTTTGGGGCTGGGTCGAGGCAGGCGCACGCCATGCTCACATGAAATGTGCAACACACGTGGCACCGAGCTCGCCGTCGGCGAGAGAGAGGTGGTTTCACAGTCAATACCGCGCGTCTCAGTTTGCATGTGGGGTCCTGGAGCGAGAGGACGTCCCGCGAGACGCGATCGGGGCCGAGACCTCCGGCGTCCCGCCAGCTCTGAGGCCCGCGCACGAATACCTTGGCACAACAGCGCCGCCTCGGACGACAGCGCGCCGCGTGCGGCTGCACCGCCGTAACCTCTATCCTCTACAATCCTTGCGTCCGACCACAACAAAACCCCCACACGTCGTTCGCCGCAGGCCGCGCGGCGTGGGCTGGCAGACGCGGTGTCGCTGCAGCAGCCGCTGACGCCCGTTGACGCTCCCACGCTGTCGCACGTCGCCGCACTCTGCTGTGCCCTGATGGACGCGCGCGTCTTCGACTCGGAGGAGTGGCGCGGCTGCATCGTACCTTACCTGGCGCCCAACTTCATGGGGGAGGCGGCGGCGGAGGCGGCGGCGCGGGCGTTCCTGCAGCGGTGAGCGGCGGGCGTGGGGCCCGCCGTTGGTTTTGGGGTGCAGCCGGATGGAAGAGTATCATCGGTGCTGCTTGGATTGCCTCGGGGCAGCCGTAAACAAGCAACCACATGCCTTGGATTGTGGGTCGTTTGTCAGGCACCAGATGGAGGGCCCGGGATGCCGCTTACTCAGTGCAGCACACGGGCGTATGCGCATGCGCACGATCCCATCTGCACCTCCCATCCATCAACCCCATGCGTCCAGCTGCTCAGCTGCCACTCACCCGTCCTGCTGCCTCTTTCCCTTCCTTCTGACCCTCACCCCACTTGCCGCCGTCACCCCCCAACCACCACCCCGGTAACCAGCTGCGTGGCCAGGATGCGGGAGGAGGGGGTCATTGAGGACCTGGGGTGGGACAATGAGGCGGGGGATGAGGGCTACGAGGAGCTCTGCGACTGCAAGTGAGCCGGCGTGCACACACGAACGTGCGCACGCGTGTGTGTGTGTGTGTGAGTGTGTGTGTGCGTGCGTGCGTGCGTGTGTGTGTGTGTGTGTGTGTGTGTGTGTGTGCGTGCGCGCATGTGAGTGCTTGTGTGCGTGCGTGCGTGCGTGCGTGCGTGCGTGCGTGTGTGTGTGTGTGTGTGTCTGTGCCTGTGTCTGTGTCCATGTGCACGTGCTTATGTGCGCATGTGTGTGTATTCTCCCATCAGGCAACTCGCAGTGCAAGCCTGTGTGGGCGGGGCCGGCGCGTTGGCGCGTGTCGAAGCGATTTGAAGGCAGGCCTCTGTCGTCAAGATCGCGAGGCACAGAGGGTTGGGACCCAAAAGTGCTCCGTGACTGCGAAAGCCACGGGCGGGCTGCGGCTACCGCGCAAGTGCTGCTGCCACCCCCAGCACCCGCGCCCAGCCAGCGCGTCCCTAGCCTTCGCCCTCAAGTCGTCGCGAGCGCCAGCGCCCTCCTTCCTGCCTCCCTCTAACGACACCACCTGACCCCCCCGCCCCAACTCCCCTCCTAGGTTCAGCCTGGCCTATGGCGGCAAGATCCTCCTCAACAACGCATGCCTGCGTCTGGTGGGTGCACCTGTGTCATACTGACCCAACCCGAAGCAGCCCACTCTGCCTCATGGACGGTCACGCCTTGCTGCCCTGCCAAGCGGCGACCTGGCTTCGGCCCTCGGGAAATGCCCTCCGCGTCCTGTTGCCCTGAAGGCGCATACTGCCTGTTGTCGGCTGCCCACCAACCTACATGCCACCTGCTCTCGACTTCGAAGCGCGCACTCGTCACAAACTCTGACAATCCCTGCAGCTCCGCGGCCGCCGCTACGGCCTGTGCGGCGGCAACGGCGTCGGCAAGTCCACCCTCATGCGCGCCATCAGCCGCGGGCAGCTGGAGGGGTTCCCGCACCCCGACGTGCTCAAGACGGTCTACGTGGAGCACGACATACAGGCGCGCGGTTTGACCGGCCGTTGACCGGCCGTTGACCGGCCGTCGACCGCCTTCACCGGCCGGTGACCGGTTTGACCGGGCCGAAACGCCGCCGTTCGCCTAGGTCTTGACTCGATTTTGATGGGGTGCCAAAGCGCCTCCTCACCTATTTCATCTGTTTCTATTGTCATCATTCCCGAATCTGCAGGCGTCCCTGGCGGACCTGTCTGTCGTGGATTACGTCGTCGCAGACCCCCAGGTCAAGGTCACCGGCAAGTCCAAGGCCGAAGTTGCGGCCGGTCTGACGTCCGTTGGATTCGACGAGGAGATGATGGCGAAGCCGATCACCGGCATCAGCGGCGGCTGGAAGATGAAGCTGGCGCTCACGAGGTGGGTTTTGGGCAGGGACTGGTGGTCAGAACAAGGCGGTGTTGGCGATTTTGTGGGATTTTGGCGATCGTGTGGGGTTTGGGCAAATGTATGAGATTTTGCGAGTGTGTGGGAGTTTGGCTGGTATGGGAGGTATTGACGATTCAAGGGGATCGGCAATTGTGTGGGATTTGAGCATGGGGCCTTGGTTCAAGCTCCCTGTCATAATTGGGCAGCATCAGGGCTGTCACGGCGGTGTGGTGGACGCTCGTTTTCGAAGACCATGGCAAGCCGAGGGTGGGACACGGGGGAGGGCCCCAGCCTGCCAATGGGAGGGCTTCGGGGGCGGCGCCGCTCTATGGCGGTTTCGTTGCAGTAGGACAGCGCCGGCGCACCGAACTGGGGCGGTTCTTAAGAGCCTAAGTTCGGTGCGTCTGGCAGCCGGCCGCGTTTTTGAGCACTGCCGACGGCGACCAACTGGACCTACCCCTAACAACAGCCTGCTAAATACGCGAGTGCTGCTCTCGCCCGCTGAAATAAAGGGCCATGCTCCTGGGGGCGGACATCCTGTTGCTGGACGAGCCCACCAACCACCTGGACACCGCCAATGTGGCGTGGCTGGAGCGGTGGCTGGTGACGCAGCGTGACGTCACCGTGATGACCGTGTCGCACGACAGCGGGTTCCTGGACAGGGTATGCACAGGTGAGGGCGAGCTGCGGCCCGTTTGCAGTGCGTGCGGCGTGGCAACGACTGGTCAAGATCACAGTCAAAGCCGCCAGCCCGGCCGGGCGCAGGGCTTGAAGGGTCGCGGCGTTTTGCGGCGCGCGCGCGGGACGCGCCGGCGGATATCTCAGGCCGGCAACGCGCGGGTGCCGCTGCGGGGCTGGGCTGGCCCGAATTCCGATTATCCGTTGATGCTTCCACCTGCCGCTTCGAATGGCCCCAGCTCATGCTCATACTCGATGCCCCCCCCTTGCCCCTGTTCATTTTTGATGCCCCGACTGTTCCACACTCCACCCTGGCCCTTTCCCCCGACCACAAATCGTCTCCCCTTCGACCAAAAACCATCTTCCCCCAACCCACAATTTGTCTTCCCCCAACCCCACAAATCGGCTGACAATGCAGACATCATCCACTACGCCGCCCGCCAGCTGCGGCGCTACCGCGGGAACCTTTCGGAATTTGTAAAGGCGGTGCCGGCGGCGCAGAGCTACTACCAGCTGCAGGCGGCGACGCTGCGCTTCAGGTGGGGCGCGCGCGCACACGCATGCGCGCCCATGATTGTGCTGATGCGTGATCTTGACCGCGGTTTGACCAGGGCTCCAGCTACCTGGGAACCATGGATTTGGGCGCCGCCGCAGGGCGCCCGCCGCGTCCCAATTTTGCGACCCTGAATTTCGCCGCCTGTTGCGCGGTGGTGCCCAATACGATTTGAGGACTTGAAACCGGCCCGCCGCTGCCCTTTTGCCCACCCCTGCGACTAACTCGCCCCTCCAGGTTCCCCACCCCCGGCCTGCTTGACGGCATCACATCAAAAGAGAAGCCCATCATCAAGGTGCGCGCCCTGGGCTCATAAATATCTGAAAGTGTCCAAAATAATGGTGCACGCCCTGGGCCAGAAAGTCCCAACAACTCAGGCCCCATCCACCCAAGAGCACCCACCCGCCGAGCTTTCGACCGTGCCCGAACGCGTACGCACACAACCGACACGTTACCCCCCCTCATCCCGACTCCCCTTCACACCACCGCCGCTTCTCTCACGCGAACCCACCAATTACACAAAACAATATCGAAAGTAGCTGGACCGCGTGTCGTTCACGCACCGCGGCCCTGTTCCTCCCCCCCTCGCAACACAACCTCCCCTTCACCAATCTGCCAACGAATCCGGCGCCAGCTGGACCGCGTGTCTTTCACGTACGCGGCGCTTTCCCTCAACACCTCCCCCTCCTTAAACCACCACCTCTCCTTCCCCACCAACTACACCGAACAAAATCGACGCCAGCTGAACCGCGTATCACACACGTATCGGGGCGCTTTCCCTGACCTCCCCTCATAACACCACCTCTTATTCCCGACCAACTACACCAAATGAAATCGGCCCCAGCTGGACCGCGTGTCTTTCACGTACCGCGGCGCCCCGCGGCCGACCATCAGCGACGTCCACGTGTTGTGCCGCCTCAGCAGCAGGGTGGCCGTGCTGGGGGCCAACGGCGCCGGCAAGTCAACACTGATCAAGGCAAGGGCTATGGGTTCTGCATTTGCGTGTGTGTGTGTATGTGTGTGTGTGTGTGTGTGTGCGCGCGCGTGTGTGTGTGTGTGTGTGCAGGCGCGTGTGTGTGTGTGTGTGTGCGCGCACGTGTGTGTGTGTGTGTGTGTGTGTGTGAGTGCGCGCACGCGCGCGTGTGTGTGTGTGTGTGCGCGCGCGCGTGCACGTGCAAGCATTCTTTCGTTTATGTGAGTGCGCAAATGCGATGCACGCGTGCATGTGGGCGCGCGTGTGAGTGGGGGGGGCGTGCACGCCTGCCCGCGTATTTTCAACTGAGTGCATGCGTGCTTGCCTGTGCGTGTGTCAAGGCAGGTGGGCGAGCTCGTGTCAGGAACGACCTTCTAGGCTGCTACCTTCCTACTGGACCGCTGATCAGCTTGCTGCAACCGCCTCCTGATAAGCACCGCCTTGTTGGGGCCGTCATCAATTGCCGCCTACCTTAGGTGATGACGGGGGAGCACAAGGCGGACACCGGCAGCCAGGTGGGCACGCAGCTAGTCAGGCACACCCGCGGTACTTTTTTCACTGTGTTTTATAGTCACCCGCATCTGCGGCCCCTTTTTGTTGGTTTTGGCTGGTCTCTTCCGGGCCAGGGGGGGTCGGATGGAAACGTGATCGTGCAGCGAACCGCGGTGGACGGCGGCAGCCTTGAGGGGGCAGCATCGGGGATCGGGTCGACGCTGCATGCGGCAGCGGGCGGGTGGTGGGGGTCGGGGTAGCCGTGGGGATAGCGAGCCGGGGCGCGCACCGGAGCGATTAGCCTGGAGGGGTCGGGGGCAGGTGCAGGAGGGCGCGCACCTCCCGCCTGCCGGCTGCGCGCGCCGCGTGCAAAACAACTTTGGCGCTCGAAAGTCCACAACCCCATCAACGGATGAATCCAGGCACACCATGGAGTTTTGCACCGACAGCTTGTCGCTGCCTTTTTTCAACGGATCCTCAGGTGTGGCGGCACCCCAACCTCCGGCTCGCGTACGTGGCGCAGCACGCCTTCAGGTGGGGCCGCCGCTTCATGCAATCCCGATTGACAAATAGTATTAAGAATATCCCGCTCCCCAAGATCTGGGCCAACAGGGCTTCATTCTGTGCCGACGCACGTGTCCAAAACAGCGCACAATGTCGGACATGCTTTGTCCTGACCCGTGCGCCCCCCAGCTTGATCCCAGCCCTCTTGGTGTCGTGTCAATCGCCTGAACTTCCCTCCTGCATCGCAATGAATGACATGTGTTTCGACCTTCCCACCCAACCAAACCCTGGATCGCCCCCCCTTCCCCCCTGACACCAGCCTCACACTCCCCCACCGTTGCCCCCTCCCCCAGGCACATCGAGGAGTACCTCGACACCACACCCCTGAAGTACATGTTCCACAGGTGGTGTCACGGTGACGTCACCATGACCCCGTCGTCCCGGCCGATGCCCGGGCCCGCTGCCGGCGGGGCCGGGGCCGCTCGGCGACGCGACATCCTCTTCGCAGCCGCGCCGGCCCCGGTCATTGCCACATCAGAGGGAGTGTGTGCCTTGCCCTCGACACGCTCGTGCACTCAACCGCCTTGTACCACCTGGATCAGATGAGAACCAGTACTATGATATCATCGTTTCACAACCCTCTTTCCGCTCCTTGAACGCACACGCACACGCACACGCCAGCACCCATCCCGCGGGCGACCACTTGATGCCGCAAGATTCCACGGGATGCCGCAAGATTCCAAATCTTCATCCTCATGCTCACCCTCATCCTCTTCTATGCCCGCACCCCCCCTCAAACAGGTACGGCATCGGCACTGACCGCGAGGAGGAGTCCAAGGTTAGCGCACCCGGGGCCCGGCCACGGTCGCGATCTGGGTGCAAAACGACCGTCTCCATTGCTTGCACGGCCGGCGACGCAGCAAGAATGCAGAACGGAAAAAGCCACTTCGAACAGGGGCCCTCCCCTCCCCCAGCGCGACAGCTGCACCTCCACCCCTCTGGCATGACCCTTGATCGAATCCTGCGTCCGGTTTTTTGGTGTGATGTGAGTGGTGGGATGTGAGGCTGCCGGGCGCCGTCAGAGCGCCCGAATCGACCCGCCCCGCGCGTATCC
>NW_014012127.1:0-12692 GCF_000611645.1 Monoraphidium neglectum
CGTGGCTTCTAGCCGCGCGAGGCGTCAGCGTAGTGATGTCAGTGACCCGTTTTTGGGGTGCGACATGTCGTGTTTGAGATTGCCACAGGGGCCTGACTTGTCAGGTGTAGACCCAGCGCACCCTGAAGGAGCCCTGGGAGCCCCTCTTGCAGTTGAATTTGACATCGCCGACATTGCAGACGCGCTCAGGCACCCAGTCATTGTAGATGTCACAGTAAAGGGTGTTGGCGGCGCGCGACGTGACAACCCTGAGGCTGAATGCGGCACAGTTCTTCTTGCCCCCATTGATGAGGGCAAGGCATGAGGCCTTGCAGTCGGCCAGGGTCTGACCGGCCTTGAGCTTAGTAGCCTTTGAGGGCCTGGCAAACCAGTTGCTGGAGTTGGACACCTGCACGAACTCAACTGTTGCATTGTTGCCGCAGGGCTTGCGGACCTGAGGGGTGTGGCACGGTTGCACGCGTGCAAATGCAGTACAGAAATGACGTGAGAAGGTACGTATGATGTGATGCGTGTGAGACGGAGTGCGTGCATGCTTGCAAGCGTGCGTGCGTGCGTGCGTGCGTGCGTGCGTGCGTGCGTGCGTGCGTGCGCGTGCGTGCGTGCGTGCGTGCGTGCGTGCGTGCGTGCGTGTGAGTGTGCGTGCGTGCGTGCGTGCGTGCGTGCGTGCGTGCGTGTGTGTGTGTGTGTGTGTGTGAGTGTCAGCGCTTCCCATTCTGTTGCGGCTTACAACTACTGCAATTGCACTGTCCCTCACTTGCCCTGCCCTGTGCAGCACTCACTGGGCATGTCAAATCGTCACAATCAGCATCCCACCCCCCGCTCTCTAACCCAATCGTCAGCTAGCTGGGTCCAGCAAATCTTTACTGAGGCCGCTCCTGTCTGGACGGATTTTACGCAAACTGAAAAGCAGTCATGCGGGCCGGCCGAGCCACTTACAGAGTCCATCTGAGCCTCGAGGTAAGACTTGAAGAATGGCACGTTGGCGTAGACACCCAGTGACTCCACCTGTCCACAGCCATCACTGTGAAGACAAACGGGGCACGGCAGGAGCGCACACGCACATGGGGGGGTAAGTACTAAGCTGTGTGCAAGAAAGAGGGACTTGAAATTGACCACGGCGATTGACTGGCCATGGATGAACACAGGGGGCCCCTGCCGCTCTCATCAGCAAACCCGCAAAGCAATCATCAGTAGAATAGGGAATGCACATCGCACCCATAGGAGATCACGCCCACAAGGCGGTCATCAGTAGCGGAGCCGTTGAGGGGCTTGGCAATGTTCGCTACGTTGATGATAGCAGGGCCGCCGTTGTCACCTGGGATAGCAAGAGATTTATTAGCAGGGGGGTAACACTGATATAGCTGGGACTGCTGTCACTAGCAGTTGTTCATGCTGTGTCATCGTTGTGCACTCAGCGCTCCCACCCTTGCGGCAGGCAGTGATGGGGGCCCGTCATGGAGCCAGCCAGCACTTAGACCGCAGCGCAGTGCGATGATGGCCAATTGTGTGGGCCATCGGAGGATGGGGGCTGGGACGCGACAGCGTCGCCAAAGGGGACACGCGTGAGCCCCGTGACAGGCAGCTACTGCACCTGAGCAAGGATCCTGGTAGGGGATGGTGCTACCATCCACGCTTTGTTCGCCGCTGATGCTGCTCGGCAAAAATGCAATTGAGAGATTTGGAAGACAGGATGGGGGTTATCGTACGGTCATGACGCAGCAGCTTTTGGCAGATTTTTGCTTTGAAAATAGCTGGGGGGCACGAGATTATATGAAATATTTCATACAAGCAGCAGGCAGGGCCACACTTCAGGAGACCTGTCGCCACCAGGCACGATGCATTTCTCCACGGCCAGCTAATTGAAATTCACGTTGTCGATGATCAACTACAGGCTCCGTATGCTGGCTCTTTTCGCCGTATTGCCTAGCTGCCTTGTTTGTAGAAATACTGCCCTGTGACATCACTCACCAGAGGCTGCTGTTGGGGTTGAGATACTTGAACTTGGGCAAGTCTTCAACGAAAGCTTGACAGTCAGGATAGGTGAAAAACGTGCCCACCCCATAGCGCAAGACGGCAGAGGTTGCGCCGCCCTGACCGTTGGGCTTCGCCCCGACGGACGTGGTGCCCCTGCTCTCGATGTATGGAATGATTGTGCAGCCAAGTGAACGGCAATGCTTGGCCTGGCCGCGCTTCAACCGTCGTCTCAATGCTTACGAACTGCATCTGATCACACACGTAGGCATGGCGCCGCGGCAGAGCTGATGGCGTCAAGACAAACGGCAGACGGCCAGCTACATGGCACTTGATTGGCTCCGCACCAGCCGGAGAAGAGGGGCGTTGCAAAGGTGTTGGCATTCAGCTCTGCAAACACGGGCAGCCGGGTGGATGGAATGTGGTGGGAGGCAATGAATAAAAATGCGTGGATGGGGCACGCAGCCCGCTTGCACGACAAGCATGGTTGCAATCTGGAGGCCAGTACACAATTCTAAATTGGTAAGTGATCCATGGGGTTGACGTGCGTGCAGCAGCAGTCAATGGCGTGTGCTTCTTGACCGTGATGGCACTTCAGCACTCGTCCATGGGGCTGAAATGCGCAACGGCCCCATCACATCGCCCTTTTAGCTTCCCACACCAGTCGTCGTCGCGGAGCGGGCTGGGGCGCTGCTGGCGGTGCGCACCTTCCTTGGTGGCCAACTGGATGACCCGGGTGTTGGGAACAGTGACGCACTCAGTCAAGAAGACCAGGGCAACTGAAACAAACTCAGGGCGAAGCAGTGGGGGGCGCGCGAGAGTGCCCAGGGGGTGGGTGCTTGCTTGCTGCGGGCGCAAATCAGGGTGGGGCCGTGTGAGCCTAGTTGCACAGCGCTGATGTAACAAACGCCCACGTTGACAACGAGCCGAGGAGATGAAGAGAGCGACGTCCTAGAATCATATCCTGCCAAGAGGCATTCTCACTACTGTCATTGACGAGGCCTCGCTTGGCGAAGGCGGGGTGCTGCCACACCCGCTTGAGCGCGTACTTGCGGCCCTCAGGGGAATCAGCCTTGGGCTGGGAGTATGAGCCTGGCGGCAGTGATGGTGGAGCAGGGTGCGCTCATGCTGGATGCAGGTCAGAGCGTAACAAGTGTGCACGGACAGGCACGCTGCAGGCTGTCCCCAGCTCGAGGGGGCGGGACCAGGGTGCATGGTACGCAGTCCTTCATGAAGGACTGTTCTGTGCAGAGCAAGGCCGCGACTTGCGGCCTGAGAGATAGGGCTCCTCCATCATTGTGGGCTGCTGACTCGCACATACAGCAGGCGTACACAAGGCAAGCATGCATCATTAGCACGACAGTGCCGTGGCGGGCACCTCACCCGCTGCAATTGAGATTTTGTCGACCTTCCCAACCTGGGGCTTGCACTGCAGCAGCAGGTTGGTGGTCATGATCACAGTGGGAATGGTGGAGGAGCATTCATGGGGCTGTGCACGGCTATGGAAGCATCAGCGCACTGTAAATCGTGGTTGAATGCCACCTGGCCGGCCACCCCTGCTCCCTCGCGAAGACTGCTCACGCACGTTTGCAGCCGTAAGTGCCACGTCTTCACGGATCAGGGAAGCACCACACCGCAACACACCCTTGATGAGGACTCCCAGCTGGTGGGTGAGCCTGAAATGCAAGTAAGAGATTCATAAGTAGGTTTTGAAATACTCAACCCTCTTGAGTGGGGTTCGGAGTCAACCTGCTACCGGGGGGCACGCAGCCGAGGTGTCATCACCTCACCCGCGTCAACCCTGGGTCATCAAGGTTGAGGCCAGCAAGTGCACAAGAACCAAGCTCAGCCCAAGCTTGACCCCTGGTGTCCACTCGTCAATCTTATCTTGTCAAAGTGGCACCGGCAACTCACCTGCCTGGGGGGGCGTTGCCACCGCCCACCACTTGAGGTGTCACGCCACCGGCAGCCGACGTAGTCTGGGACAGCAGCATCAGTTCCGCTGCCCCAAGCACGCCAAAATTAACGAGCCGCATGCTCGCTTGTAGGTAATCTCACACGGCCTGCGAATGCAAAGGGGGCCGGTCACGGGGGAGGCACTGACCGCGGCCGAGTTTGGGGGGGACGTATACTCGCAGCGCGTTGTCCCACAGACCACCTCACACATATCATTAGCCAAATCTTGTGTATTCAACAAGATCTGCCAGGCAACGCTAGCAGAGCGCACCTGTTCTGGGCAGCAGCGGCCTTCCAGCGGCCTCAAACTCGCTGTTTGTGAAATGAGATGTTGCTCGCAACAAATGGACTGGAATTATGACCATGTCAACAACTCGCGAACAAATGATACCGTGTGGGGTCAACGAGTGACGATACCGTATGGGTGGCCAACTGGTGACCTGCCTTGAGACAGGGCGGCACCCAACGGACACTTCGGGACACCAACAACTGACAGGCATCGTGCCCGAGAGCAATTTGGCTACTGAATGATCAGCCAAGTGTCAAAAGCACCTACACCTATTCCTGCTCGCATAATTAGAGACATGCCACATGGTGCAAGTCAGCAAATGGTGGTGTAAGCGCCGAGGAGGTGGCTGGATGGACGAGCGCTGGCTCCCAACTCGGGTTTGCTGGCTCACACGGGCAGTACCCAACTAAAAGTTCAGGCACGTACAACCAACACAAAGCGCTGGTGGCCACATGAATCCCCAAACGAATTATTGGCAGCAGGAACCAAGATCATTGTTTGCCTCGTGCGGCGGGGCACAGCATGCAGCGAGTGGCTGCATCCATGGTAAAATTTGCTCAGCTCATGGTCACTACCCAAATGTGTTTGGGTTACGAGCAGTACGTTGCCCACGATGGGTTCTGCCTCATTGACTCTTCTTATCTGGATTCAAACCACGAGTGAACTGGGCCGACTCTGCTCGTCCAAGTGACGCTGGAATTCCACAGCATTGTTGATTGCCCCCCCGTTGTGCGTGTGTATGGGAGAACGGGGTACTGCTGCAGCCGTCAGCTTGCCTCTTTTCATCAGGTCTTGCATCTGCATTAGGAGGTGCCACTGCGCCAAGGCTGCGCATGCATTGTCTGTGGGGGGCCCCTTGTACCCACATATTCAAAAATCCCAGATCCGGCTGCGCAATACCGACGCAGGTGTGCCTCAGATGAATCCTGGCATTGAGGTAGCTCCAGGTATGCATGCAAAGGGCGACGCTTATGGCGCGTCTCTGATGCGTGGGAAGCGTTCAGCGGGGTGGTGGCTGGATGGGTGGCTCATGCACGCGTGGACAAAATAGCCCCTAAACCCAAACCCACCGCCCTCAATCCAGCACGCAATTGCCTTGTCTTTTGCACCTGCCGCCACCTATATCACAGCTGCCATTTGCCTGCTGCCCCTGCTGGTAAAGTGATACATGCGCATGCAAGCCATAAACAGCTCAAACCGCCGACTGAACAACCTTCTCTCTAAGCATACAAAGATGCCGCCACAGACCTGCAGACACATGGTTGGCACCACTTACAATTGTGGGGTGTGACCGTTCCCTGCATGCCGCAAACTGCACGCACAACGGGAATAGATTGCAGGAACATGTACAGAGCAAGCGCAGGCATACATGCGGGCAAGCAGCATGCAAGCAAGCACACAGCATCCACAACACACGAAAATGTGAGGGTGCAGGAAAATGACTGTGGCGGAAGAAGGATGCAGGGGTTGCCGCAGAGGGTGCAGAGCACGGCCAACTATACCCTGCTAAGAGTGTCGGTGGTTTCTGTGCGACCATGTGCGTCGTTGGAGCGGGCGCAGTCATTTGGTGCCATGCACATGGTTGGGGTGCAACGCAGGGTGTCTTGACGTAGCCGCTCAGTCTTGTAAGTCAGCCGAGTAGGCGTTATGCGCCGCCTGCCGGCCTTGCAAGTGGCACAAAGTCAAAGCATGCACACAGAGTAGTGAGCGCCCAGTCGCACTGCGGATACGGCAAACCCGCACCAACGGCTGAGCTGGCACTTGTGCGGTGGGTTGCGTCAGGTGTTGCAAAACATAACAACCGCGTCCATCTGTACACACATTGTTGGCGGTGTCGTATCGTGTGCGTTGCGTTGCTTGTTGTGAGCATCCCATTCGAGCGAGTGGCTGGTGGGGTCCCCACATCTTGCGGTGCGTGTCGGCATGCAAGAGTTCGCAAGGCACGCAAACAATTGCAGAGCCGTAGCCTGAATGCGCAGCCTGCGGCCCCACATACACATTATGCGCAAGTACACAAACAAAAGGCGCAGGTAGCTTGCTTGTGACGGGATTCATGGCTGTGTGCCACCGGGAGGTGCCTCCCCTCCGCCGCCGACACACACAAATGCGCCAGCATTATTGTAGCAGTCGTGCTGCTTCAATCCTCAAACACTGGCTTGTGCCCGCAAAAGCGGTCCAGGGTTTGCCAAAGGGCATGTGTGGGCCTCTTGGCATCAACTTGAACTACAGCGCTGCTTGTGAGAGCAACTGCGCGGGGGGTGCGTGGGGAAACCAAGGCGTGGCACCTTTTGCCGCCCATCACCACACAAATGCACCAACACACGCGTTTTATTGCCGCAGGATCCGCCCCTCTTGGGGCACGAACTCGGGTGGTAGGTTGGGCAGGATGTGAACGCGCGGTGCATTGGTCGGCGCCTGGGAGTCTTGCATTGCCATGTCAATTGTGCGTGCTGCATGGCTAAAACCAAAGCCCGCCTGGATGAAGTGAAAAAACGATGTGTGAGGCTCGCAGTCTACTGCTGCCAGGAGAGCGCACAGCGTGTCAGGAGGGATGGAACTTTGGGGTAGTGCATTTGGGGGGGGGGGGCTGCGCAAGAAAACTGCAAAAACGACACACCACTCACGCACTGATCAGCACGCAGCACCGAGCAAAGCAAAAGTTTGCAAAGAGAGGCAGCAGCCAGACGGCCAACAGAGGGGCGCTGTAGGCGGTCTTCCTGTGACCCCTCGCTCTCGCGCACACCCTCACCAATCTGTGAGAATGCCACTCAGCATCCGGACGGGCTGAGCAGGCCAGGGGTGTGCGCGCTGGCCATGCATGGTGCTGCGGGCGCACCCACCATCTTGCGGGAGGGCAAGCCCTTGGGTCGCAGCCTGATGAAGGCCGCAATCAACAATTTGCAGCCGGCCACAAGCGGTCGCTCAACACTCCTGCACTCAATGTACCCCTGCACTCAATTGACAGGCAATTGCAAGACAAATCCACCTTCAAACAGCGGCTAAGCAGCAGTGATTCTAGACGGGCTGAAGCCCAAGCGTGCCCGCGCCGCGGTGATTGGCGACGACAGCGCCAGCCAGCTTCTCAGATGAGTCAGAGGATGGAAACGCCGTCTCCAGCACCAGTCGGCGGACGAACTCAGCGGAGCATTGATGAAGCTTGCCGCACGCCCTCCGCAAAGCCTAGGGCTGCGTTGTCAGCCGCAGCGCGCCTGAGGCCCGCAGTAGCGCGCCCCTCAGCGCCGCGAGCCCCGCCTCGAGCTCCGGCACCGCGCGCTGCTCCAGGCGGCAGGCCTCGGTCGACCTCCAAAAGGTGACGTCAGCGAGCCCCCACAGCCACGCATACACCAGCACCACGCGCGCTGCGTGCCACAGCGCCCGCAGCGCTGCGTGGGCGATGCCGACGGCGGGCGTGGCGCCCTTCGCATTTGCAGGAGCAGAGGGCGTCCTTGCGGCCGCCGGTGAGGAGGCGGACGGCAGCAGGACGCAGGCCCGTGATTGCCCTCAGCACCCACTTCTCCGCCTGCATGGCCGGCGCCTGCGCATCAGGGAGCAAGGCTCGTGATCAGCATGAGGCGGTGCACGCAGCTGAGCAGCCGGCAGCTACGCGGGGCGCTCTAAAAGGTGGGGGGCCGTTCGGACTGTCAAACAGGTGAGTCCAGCAGCGGGTGGTCTGCCGGCATTGACTAGGATCGACGGGGCGCCTCTTGCTGATGCATCTTCCTCTTTTATCGCGCCAAAGGAAGGCAGCCACCGACAAGGTCGCCGTACGGCGCTCGCCCATTGGCCCTGAGCGCAGGAGCGCCCCCCACACCGCGGCGCCACGCCTCGTACAGCCACCCCTACGCGCCTGCAATGTGAAGAACAGCAGGACTGGGCCAAGCACGTATGCGCCCTCACCGCTCCCAGGAGCGGGGCATATGTACCTGCCGGTGAGGAGAGCGGCGGTGCACCCGGGAGGGGGAAGGGGACAATCAGGAGAGAGAGCAAACGCGGCCCTGGGTCAAATCGCCAATAAGGTGCAAGCTGTCGCGGAAGTGATCACTGGAAGTCTTCCCACCGCAGCAGCGCGGCAGGACATGCGTTGAGAGCGTTTTGAAAAAGCAGTCTGACCAGGCGGCCAGCCATCCGTCATCATTTCAGGCCCGCATGCAGTCGCCCCTCACCAGATGATGGCCTCATGCATCACGCCGCTGGCCACAAACACCATCAGCGTAGCCAGGCTCTTGAGCCACTCAGGGGGCGCACTGTCAGGGGCCGCCGTCTCCAGCCCAATGCAACCAGCGCTGCCAGACCCTGCGCCCCGCTCCTGCTGTGGCACCGCAGCCGCCGCCGCACCTGCAACACCCTGAATCACGCGCCGATTGCGCAGGCCTGTCCGAGCCGGCGCTGCCACGGCCTCGCCGGCAAAAACGCCGTGCGCATTGCTGGTGATGGTGTTGGTGCTGCTGCTACTGCTCAAGGTGCCGCCACAGGAGGAGCCCCCATCGCTGCTCGCCTTGCTGCTTGGCGCTGCGTCCCCACCGTCGCCCTCGCAGCCGCAGTCAGCAGCAAGAGAGGAGGCCTTGGCCGGCGGGGCGCAGGGGCCGCCGCAAACGAGCACCTCCGCATCTGGGACGGATTCAGGGATTTCCCGTGACGGGACTGCTGGCCTCGTGAACGCGCGCTCTGTGATCGGCTCGTAAACGGTCTGGCGCAGGCACGTCGTGGTGACGAGGTTGTACCTGCGGCCGAGGATTCAGCGTCAACACGCACACACGTGATGTCAGGGTAAACACAAGATCGCGTGTGGGGCCAAACACTTTGAGCATGGTGGTGTTTCGGGCCGCGGCGCACGGCCCACTCCTGCACAGGTGCGAGGCGGGAGGCAGCCCCAAAAACAGCCATTGTGTCCTGTCCATGAATGAGTTATGCCCACCGCTGTGACCAAAACTCCTGGATTGTGACAGACAGGTAGGGCTGGTTCATGGAGGGGTTGAGGGGCATGCCCATAGCGTACTGCGTGGCAGTAGGGGCGGTGGGATGGAGCGGGTGTTGTGTGTGACAAGGGGGAGAAGGGGGCTACAGTGGCGTGTGCTGCATCCTGCCTGCATTCACGCAAGACAAGCAAAGCAGCAGACTGGCGCGGCTTGGCAAACCAGGAAAGGCAGGGCTGGGCAAAAGCCTGCATGTGCCATGTGCCACCAGTGTCGCCACCCAACCCACCTGCACAAAGGGTGCGCTGGCATCGACTGCCATGGCCACCAGGTTCCAGATGCACACGGCTGCAGGCAGTGGGTGGAACCGCGTCAACGCCGCCTCGCCGCAGGATTACAACCGGCGCAACTGTGCATGTTGGGTTGGCAAGTGCAATTCCATCAGGTGAATGCTTGACCTCCATTCCAAGGCCGCTCACCCCACAGGCTGTGCATGAGGAAGCGGTGCATCTCCAGGTTGGCCAGCAGCGTCACCACCACCGCCTGCAGCGCCACCTTGCCCAGCAGCACCGCGCAGGTCCAGGCCGCGGTGGGGGGCTCGCCTGAGGGCCAGCAGGCAGGGGTGAGGGGCATGTGCGGGGGGGGGGGGCTGGGGTTGCCAGCTGATGCCGGGTGTGCGCAGGGCCGCGGAAGTTCACCCCGTGTGCCTGGGATGCGGCTGCCGTCCTGCGCAACGTGCGCCACGCCCCAGAAACTCCCGCTGTGGTTCGCCAACACGCACCGGGGCGGGCACCCGCTACAAAGGCACAGCGGCCGTCACGGCCTGCACGCATCGGCGACGCGTGCGGCTGAGACGGGGGCATGCGAGGTTGTCGCACCCCATCGCGGCGTGCGGGGATGGATGGGCAGAAGTAGCAGCAGCGTCCGCTGGAGGCGGGACAGGTCAGGCCGTGCCAGGGGACCGCGATTTGCGGCGAAGGCGACCAGCTGTCCAGTGTATATGTGTGTGTGTGTGTGTGTGTGTGTGTGTGTGTGTGTGTGTGTGTGTGTGTGTGTGTGTGCGCGCATGTGTGTGTATGGGTGCGCGCATGTGTACGTGCACGTTGGCACGTTGGGGGGAACGGTGATGGAAAGGGGCAAGGGATGCATTGATGGAGATATTGCCGATGAAATTCATGCCCTTCAGCCCTTGACACCTGGTACTACTCGTAGAGCGGGCATTTGCCGTCCGTTGATGACGAGGCTCGTCGCCCAGGGGCGGGGCTGCCGAGGCGGCGGGGCCGCTGCGATTTCACAAGCTTTCATCTAGGTGCCATCGCACCTGCCCGACCCCGCAACATGCAGCCGGCGCTGCAAACCTGCAATTTCAGCCGCAATGCTCGCTACCGCGTGCGGCCCGTTTCACCTTGAAACAAGTCAGCCACATCGTGCAGCATCCTACCACGATGCGTGGTAATATCCCCTGCAGTATGGGGGTCAATAGTGCCAATCAATAGCGACTTTGTGCTGCAGGTTCATCAAGTGCCGATCGCAAGTTACGCCCCGCCTCGACCATGCTGTCGGGCCGATCAAAATTGCTCACCCATGGCACCATGGCCGGCGAGCACAGGCATACAACCAGGGCCGGCAGTGAAGCGGCCAGGCGCCCTCGTCCTGGACGTGTGTGCACTGTCAGCACTTCTAGGTAGAGGCCCAAGAACGCATACGCGCCGCTCAGCTCTCGAAGACCCATGTCAGGGCGTGCAAGGCGGGCCCTGGCGCTGACGCGCCTCGGGCCTGTAAACTGCTAATACAGTTGGGTTGAGATCGGCACCGAACACGCATGTGACGCGTTTGTTGTGATGCATATATTCCAGTAGGCAAATGTATGTGTGAGAGCCACATCCGAGGAGGCTGTGCAGGGCGGCATGGCAGGTCGGACAGTGACTAATCAGCAAATTTCAACGCACGCCTCGACGGGGTGTGTTTGTTGATCTCGATGCTGTGATGATGCTCTGGGCGCCTGTTGTGCATCGTACTCATTCGGCTTGGGCGGCATATGTGATCCAGCTTGAAGCGCGCGTAAAACAATCATCAAGTGTCCTGAATCAGCTGCAAGCTCATACTTGAAAACCCCAAACTTCTGGGAATACACCGTGCCACGCGGCGATTCCATCGTGTACGCACCGCAGCAGCACACACGGGCACGTAGCGGCTGATCACGCGCTGCACAGCACGCAGGGCAGCCATGGGCAACACCACGAGCACCGACGCCCTGCAAGAGGCGGTGGACGAAGTGGAGCAGCAGCAGGCGGGGGAGGCGCAGGTGAGCCAAGCAGGCGGCCTGGCTGCATGAATGCAAACGAGTACCGGCGGTCGATTGCCGTGCTGTCCCTTGTCGACATACAGCCGCAGCAGCAGCACCGCATGCCCCGGCCGGAAAATTTCACTGTACTGTAGGATGAGCACAGCAGCAGCAGCAGCAGCCCTGCAGGCTGCTTGCCTCACAGGCGGCCGCGAAACACATGCTGCGCCCGTCCGTCCCGCGAGCATCCGCACAGCCCCCGCTTGCCCGCGGGCTGATGCGCAGCGCCCTCCCCGGCCCCACCCCCTGCCTGCCTCCTGGGATCACCCCCCTTCCCAGGCCCCCCCAGGAATCAAGCTCTATGAGTTTGTGCGCGCCGCCTCAGGCGCCGCCTCCTGGTCGCTGCTGTCGGGCCACGCGGCCCCAACCTTCTACGACGCTAACGGGGAGGGCGGCGGCGGCGGCCGCAGCAAGCCCGAGTGGATGCTCGAGGTGCGCGCGGCGCCGCTGGGCGCAGCGACGCTTTCAAGGCTGCTGGGTGGCCAATTGCCTGCTGTTATCCTGAGTTTCAAGCAAAAACCCTTGCTCTTTTGCCTGCCTTTTCATCTTGCACCGATGCTCAAGATATTTCACCCACACACAAGCACGCGCGTGAGCACGGCTCCCTTCCTGACGCAGATCGATGCCGGCGATGTCGATGCGCGTGCTGACGAGGCGCTGCAGTATGTGGCGGACCGGGGGGCGCGCCGCGTCACGTTTGCGGCGGGCGGGCGGCTGTTTGCCCTGAGGTTCCCGGATGACGCCGGCTTTGGCGGCTTCATGGAGGACCTGGAGGTGCGGGAGGGGGCGGGGAGACGGGGCTGGTGTTTGGAGGAGGAGGGCAGACAGCGGCGCCTGGCGTCAGGCGCCGTTGTTTGGGGAGCGGCGGCTTCGCGCTGGTGTTTGCAGCAGGGCAGTGGAGCAACTGGCTGTTGCCAGATGGATGGCGGCTGGGTGGCTAGGGAGGGGGCTGGTGGTATGCGAGGTCCCGTATTTTCCGCGCGCTTAGCTGGGCTCAAGCCCCGCACGTGGCATGGGTGCACCTGCCTCGCGCCAAGGAAGCCAGGCGCCACCACAATTCGGCCTCCTGGCCTCGGCAGGGGCTGCCACACAGTCCGGGACAGTTGCCAGTCTAGGCGCTCCTGCCCCCCATGCTGCCTTCCCCACGCCCCAACCTCCCCCAGGCCGCTTTAGCCCTCCCCGTGACCCCGGGCCCCCGGCCCTCTGCTGCCCCCCCCCC
>NW_014012127.1:13296-14285 GCF_000611645.1 Monoraphidium neglectum
GCCCTCTGCTGCCCCCCCCCCTCCACCCCCGGTCGCTGGACCGCAGAGCAAGGTGTTCACCAACACGTACGGCTTTGAGGACGATGACGCCGGCCGCGACAAGGTGCGGGGCAGGGGCGGGGCCAAGGGGCTCAGGACACACGGGCTTGTGATGAGGGGCTGGGGCTTGTGACACGGAGGCAGGAGGGGCGGCTGTTGGCAGCTGGAGAAGCGAGGCGGTCGGGTGTGGCCACGTGGTCCCGTTGCGCCGCATGCCCAGCGCCGCTGAGGCCGGGTGTCAGGCAGCGCCTGCAGCGGAGCACAAGACAGGGGGACAGTAAGGGCCCAGGTTTAGCTCATCTGGCTCCAGATGGCGCATGCGATAAGCACTTTCTGTTGCGCTCCTACACACACACACACACACACACACACACACACAGAGAGATTTGAACACACACACACACACAGAGATTTGAACACACACACACACAGACCTCAACACGCACACCAACACACACACACACCTCAACACACACACACACACACACTGCACACACACGTATACACACACACCAGGTCCTGGGTGACTTCAGGGACATGTTCTTCAAGGGAGGGGGTGAGCACCCGCGGCAAGCAACCCAGAGGACCCTGCCGCTGATGCGCTCGCGCGCCTAGAGCCTGAGGCCGCGCCTTCCTGTGCGTCCTGCCCCTCATCCTACAGCTCTATGTCAACACACCTATCCCACTTGCTGCCAGTCCTCGGCGCCACGCGGCCTAGCCCTGCCCCACTCGTGCCCCCCCCCTAAACTCCCCTCCTGCAGGCGGCGGCATCGCCCCGATGGAGGAGGAGACGGCAGGCGAGGAGGCGGGCCCAGACCCGGCTGAGATGCGGGAGCGCGCGCACGAGGAGAAGGCCGGGACACCCATCAACGTGGGCGGCTCTCGGGGCGGGGCTGCCGGGACGCGGGGCCGCCGGCCGTGGCGCAATGGGTACTTGTCAGGGCGTCGAT
>NW_014012126.1:0-13113 GCF_000611645.1 Monoraphidium neglectum
GGGTGGGGTTGGCTTTGGGAAGGAGCTCGGGGCCGGGGCGATGAAGGCGGCGGGGTATCAAAGGGGGGAAGGCTTAGGGGATGGCTTTGGAGCGGGGGTTGCTGGCCTGGAGTGTGGGCTTGACAAGGGGCTGAGGCATCTGTGTGTTGAGGTGGTACAGGCGGTGCTAGGGAGGAGGTTTGTGGGAGTGGCGTGGCACAAAAATTGGGCAGGCGTGGGAATGCGGTCCGGGACGCTTCAATGGCGCGACGCGGCAACAGGAGCAGGCCTGGGCAGCTTCCTGCTGGCTGGTGACAGCGCTTCGAGCCGCCAGCGGGCAGCGCCACTCACACGTGTTCGGACAGTCATTGTCATCGCGCGTGCCATCGCCACTCACCGTTCGCTGGGGAGGGCACCTGGCCTGAGTCACACATTGTCCCCCTCCCCTTCCACGTACCCTCATCCCTCCCCACTGCGTGTGCAATGCCCACACACACTCACACACTCACACACACACTGTTGCACATACAAACACACACACAACACACTGTTGCACACACAGTGTCCAACACAGACA
This sequence comes from Monoraphidium neglectum, assembly GCF_000611645.1. Classification (NCBI taxonomy): domain Eukaryota; kingdom Viridiplantae; phylum Chlorophyta; class Chlorophyceae; order Sphaeropleales; family Selenastraceae; genus Monoraphidium; species Monoraphidium neglectum. Next base: position 557 of record NW_014012126.1, read on the forward strand.
CTGTCACACTCAAGACACTCTCACCCACACCACCACTGTCCCACCCCTCCTCACCCCCCCCCCAAAAGGGAGCCCGAGGAGACCAAGGAGGCCGAGGCGGAGGAGGCCGGCGACTACGGAGAGTTTGGCGCCCTGCCCGCCCCCGCAGCCACCGACAACTGGGCCGCCGCGGCGCCCGGCTACGACGCCACCGGCGGCGCCGCGCCCGGCTTCGAGGCGGCCGAGGGCGGGTTCGAGGCCGTGCCCGCGACGGGCTTCGAGGCCGCGCCCGCGCCCGAGGCGTTCGCCACGGCGAATGCGGCCTTTGCCTCCGGCTTCGAGTAGGCGCCCGCTCTGCGGGCAGAGATGCGGCCTACAGCCTGGTGGCTGGTCGGCCCCACCGCTCAACGGCAAGCCTGGGGCCCTGAGGCGCGTCTGCGCGGCGGGGAGCTGCGGTCATCCGGCGGCGGCGGCGGAGGGGCAGCGTAGAAGGGGAGAGGCGGGCGGCCCTCGAGCGGCGGCAGCAGCCGCAGCAGCAGCAGCAGCAGCAGCAGCAGCAAGAGCAGCTTGAGCGGTGCTCGGCGCGCCGGAGGCCCCTATTGTGTGGGGCAGGGACCTTGCGGTCTGTAATGCGCTTCTGGTACTCTGCGCAGCCATGGCTTCCCCCATGGGGCCCGAGCGTGGAGCTGCTAGGTCGGGTTGCCAGATAGTCAATGCCGAAGGGATTACCCAGGATGCGTCAGCGTACAGAGCAAGGGGTTGAGTTCAGGCCGAAACGGCAGCCGGCCGCCGAAAACCTGCCAGCTGTGGTGTGCCACAGCAGCTCATTTGGACAGCACGATTCGGAATCTAGCGCGTCGCTCGGCGGTGCAAATGCCTCGACCGATCGGCGAGCGCTGCGGTGCGGCGAACGGAACTCACGGGACGCGGTGAAAAGCGCACTGGAGGCGCGCAGGGGCGAAGGGGGGGCAAAAGGTATAACAAAGGGAGCGCCAGCCTCTCCCGCCTGGGCGATGATGTGGAAATAAGTGTGTGAACAACAGCTAGGCAGACCGAGAAAACATGTTGCCCCGGCCGGGTGCCCCGACGGGTGCGTGACTCGGCCCCCGTGCCGGCAGCTGCGTGTGTTGAGTGTCGAACTGATGGCTGCATCATGGGCCGACACGATCGTAGCGCGGCATCACCCGCTGTTACGGCAATACACGTGCTTCAATGTGGCCCGCCAACAGCGTGTCGGCCGCGCGCCGCCCCCCACCGCCACCGCCCCGGCCACGGTACCGGCAGCGGAACGGGCACTGGCGTCGGCCAGCCGCCGCGCCAGCGGCGCGGCCCGCAGTTCACTGTGGGCGGGGCGGGGATGGGGCGCCCGATGCTGTCCGCTAGCGCGAACGCGCCGGAGCCAAGCGGCTCTTTCGCAATGCAAATCCAAATTTGTTTGAGGTCGGGAATTGCTTCGCAGCCCCAGGTTCACATGCCATATGCACAAAAATCCACAGAGAAATTAACAGCCGCATTGACGGCCACCCACTCGCGCGCAAAGTGAGCCTGATGCTGCTAGCAATTGCAACAGTTGTGTTCAACCGACAGATGGACCCACTGCTCGTGCCAAAGGCTGGCCCAGTCGTGTGCGCACACACATGTGGACCGTGTCAGCAAAACACGCCTGAGTTGCAGCAGGTCTGGGACCCGCCGCCGCCGAAAAAGCCGAACCCGCCCCAGCCGCCGCTGCCACCTGCATAAGGCAAGGGAGATGACCGGGTTTGTGCGAGTGCAGGGCGGCCACTCCTTCAGGTGGGCCGCATGAAAGAGGTAGGTGTAGTGTGCACAGTGTGCAATGGGGCAGTTGCAGGCGCCTGAGCAGAGGCTCTCGCTGGCATGTGCCTGACTGAAGGGCGGACGCAACCCCCTGTGATGGATTGCGGCCACAGCTGATGGTTTGATATTGCGCGTGACATGCACACTCACATCGTTGGCCCGCCGAGCAGCAAGTACCCCCGCATATCGGCCCGCTGCAGCAAATGTTGTTCTGGCAAGTCTGCGCGCAGTGGGGTGCATGGGCAGCGGGGTGGTCACGTAGGCGACGGCACAGCACACCAGACTCAGGCCAAATAGCATCTGTGAGCCATGCACAAAACATCTGCGGCGGTGCAAAATCGTTTGCAGGAGTGGGGATGGGCGGCGCTCCAATAGTATCCGACGGCCCAGGGTGGCGCTCCACAACGCCAGGTCGTTCCTGACGCCCGCCGGCCCGCCATCTCAACAGCGCCAGGAGCGCTGGCACGTTGCCGCACCGGCCGCGCAACACGGGTGCGGCGAGGTGCGCGGCACTCCCTGCTAAGGGGGCTGCGCGGGCGTGCTCACCGAGCCTGAGGGGCAGCAGGAGCTGCCGCAGCAGCTGCTGGTGATCGGGCACTGCACGCCGCCTGGGGAGCAGTGGGGCGGGGTGCGTGGCGAACGCCGTTGAAGAAGCGGCCGAGTCAGCGGTGGGTCTCTTCGCTGCCACGCTCTACGGTGAACAAACGCCATCGATAGCGTGTTGAATTGAGGAGCTCCCCGTGCAAGAATCATGCAAGATGGGGCGTGCGCGGCATCAGAGCGCTCACCGGGGCATAACTGCGTGTTGGGTGGCACGCACTGGTTCTGCTGGCATGTGTTGTCCCTGGGGCAGCACCTGGGAGTGGCGGACGAGCGCATTGGGGGGGGGGGGTGAGAAGGTGTGCATCAGCAAGAACGCACTCAAGAGGAACGCCCCAGGCGCAGGCTGGTCCGTGTGACGCTGCGCGCACGAGGCTGTTACACGGCAACGACTGCGTTGCATTCACGAGTGGCACGCCACTGACGTCTGAGACGGCCCGTCGGTCGCAGTCGGTTCCCAGGGGGGCGCGCACTTGTTCCCGCAGCTGACGTTGTCACTGGGGCAGCACGTGTTGCCCTTGCAGGACGTGCCGGGCGGGCCTGGTGAGTCGGGGAGTGACGGGAAGGTACAGGTCTCAACAACCTGGGTCCCAAGAACATCAGGACGGCCAATCTGGACGGCGGCGTGTGAGGGGTATGATGGCCGTGTGGCGCCGCCACGGCGTGCGCGGCCGACCCTAAGCCCACGCATACCCTGGTGGCCAACCAGCATGCTCAGTGAGCAGCGGGGGCATCGCCAGGCTCTCCCTGCTGCCCCCGTTTCCTCGGCCCGCCGACAGACCCATCAGCGGCAGAAGCAGTGCCCGCGCTCACATATGGTGCCGGAGCACTCTGTCGAGCCCTCCGCGACGCACTGGTTCAGGATGCAGGGGGACGTACCGCCGCAGCACCTCCCGCCGCACAGGCGCGACCCCGCGGCGCAGCACACCCCGCTGGCGATGCAGTCCTCGCCCGCCAGGCACACCCGGTCGCCACACCTGCATGTGCACGAGATTGGTGATCATCGCTTTGGCTGGGCGGTGCAGGAGATGCGCGTCCGGTAGATGATTGATAGACCAAACTTTGCAGACGCACTCACGCGCGCATGTGTCTATGACCTGCGCGGGGGTCGGGCAAGACCCAAGGTGGCGGTCGCACTGCCGCCGCAAGGGGGCCGAGCGGCGAGTGCTGACGTCACCATCGCTCACTCTCTCGCGCCCTGGTCGTAGCACGCCCCGCGTATGCAGCTCTGGCCGCTCTTGCAGCACTTGTTGCCGCCGCAGCACGTCTGGCCCTGCTGCTGGCAGCACTCATTTCCGCAGAGCGCCGTCTGTCTGCAGCAGCTCTTGCCGGCCAGACAGAACTCCTGGGGCCCGCAGCAGGCCTGCGTGGCTTGCGGCCCGCACTGTGTGTGGTCGATGCAGGCAGGCCGGGGCAGGGCGGAGAAGCGGGCAGGTGAGACGACGAGACCGAGGAAGAGGGAGACAGCAGCGGCCGTCCCTTTGACACTTTGGCGCCATGCTGCGCCGTTTACACCTGGCGAGCACGGAGCAAGCGCAGCCCCGCAAGTCCCAGCACGTGGCCCGTGCCGGGCATCGCAGCACGCCCACAGGAGGGCCAGCGGCGCAGTCGACACTGGCCTATTTAGATCGGCTGCGTGTGCATGTGTGCGTATGCACTTGCACGTGTCCATGTGTGCAGGCCAAAACCACTGCACAAGGCACCCTGAGAGACAGCAGACCCTCCACACCCCTGAAGCCACCCACCAGCTTGTCTTGATCACAGGTGGAGAGCCACGCAAACGTGCGGGTGTCGGTGCAGGCGCCGTTGAGGCAGCGGCTGCCGGTGGGGCAGCAGAATGCGCCTGAGAAGGCGGTCTGGCAGATGGCCTCTGGAGGGCAGCAGCCGCCAAGCTGAGTCTTGATCACGCCGCCTGGGGTTGGGCGGAGCAGCAAGGTGTGAGTTGCGGAGGATGGTCGGGACCCCGCGTAAGCAAAGGTTTGCTTCGCTTTCGTCGGGCGAGGTGCGCGGGTAGACTACGCGCGCTCGTGCTTGATCCCCGCACGCCCACTGCAGCGCCGCCCAGCAGGTGCCCAAGATAGCCCAGCCAGCGGGTTGCACGCGCGGCCCTGTGCTGCGTGCACCTGCCCTGCGCTCACCCTTTGCGCAGCACCTCTGGCTGACCGGGTCGCACTCGCCCTCTGTGCAGCAGGTCGACCCGCACACGCTCTCGCGCCTGCAGCAGCCCTGGTCCGTCCGCAGCTGCCCCGCCGGGCAGCAGGCGCCGCCGGAGGCCTGGTTGGCGGGGCAGCAGGTCTTGCCGGTGCAGGTGAAGCCGTCTGGGCAGCAGACGCCGCCGTCGCAGATGCGGGTGGCCGGGCAGCAGGTGCCGCCGACACAGGACTCCCAAGACTTGCAGCAGTCGACGCCGCAGCGCATGCCCTGGTCGCACGCTGGGGAGGGGGCGCATGAGGAGGCGGCGTCGGGAGTAAGGGAGTTCGCAGTCCGGGCGTGTTGTTTCGTGATGTTGGGCTGTAGAAAATCCGGGACACAGGTTGGCGGACGGAGATCAGCCGAAGCTGGGGCGCACGGCGAAGCAGCGGGCGTCAATTGTCAGGGTGTGGGGCGCGCCATGCCGCGACTCACGGGCCTGGCTGGGGTCGAAGTCGCGCAGGCGGCGCGCGGCCGCCAGCCCGGGCGCCAGCGCTGCCAAGCTGCTGTCGCTGGTGGCGTGCTCACACAGGATTCTGCATGGTGTATTGGGTGGGGCGCGCAGATGACGCGTGAGGGCTGCGCACAGCCCTGAGGGGCTGGGATCCAGGGTCGAACAACCACAGATGCTGCCGCCGTTGACAAGAGCAGGCGCAAGCGGCTGCGGCGGGGAGTGGGTGTGCGCGTTGGCAGCCAGCAAGGCGGGGTTGCCGTGGCTGCAAAGGGCCTATTGACGGAGCTTCTCTGGCGGGCAAGTTGACACCCAGCATCCAGCCAGTCTGGCCCTGGCGCCCACCTGCTTGCCGCAGTCGAACATGCTGACAGGAAGATCAGCAGCGTAGCGGTCGCTGCGAGGCGCGTCCTCCGCCCTCTCGAGCGCCGTGCGGCTGTACAGGGCACAATATAAGATCCCCATCTGCCTCCTCTTCTCGACGCCATCATACTCTGATGTGGCGGCCCAGAGCGCGGGCGCCCCCTGTCCGATACGGTCTCTGCCGGCGCCGCCCGCTACCAGGGGTAGGTCACCTGTGCACCACCTGAACGGGCACACTTGCCAATGACCGCCCGCCTTAACAATTCGATCAGGAAATTTTTGTCAGTTCACACCTCCCTCCGACCCGGACCCGCGGGTTTGGCTCGGGCGCGTGCTCGGTTCGTCAACCTTGTGTCGCGGGGTTACACAGGCACGTCGGGGGTTCAAATCGGGTGATACTTGTCTCGCTTCTGAGCTCCTGTATGCCCTGTACCTGAAGCAGCTGCGCCAGGTCAGGCGCGTGCCCATAGCCCAGCCGCACAGGTGTTCGGAAGCTGCGCGCGCGCTCAGCACCGGACCTTCCCAGGTGCCTCCAGTGACGACGCGTAATTCATCGCGCCAAACCTGCAGTGCGGATCTATATGATTCATCATCAGATCTGAATGCTGCCGCGGCCGTGCGGGGGCCACGGAATGCAGGGATGCCCATCACAATGCACAAGCAACCACGTCCGGTGCACGGGGGGGATGCTGAGACAGGGAAGGCGACGACACGGCCGTGCCGCAGCGCCAACGGGCCGCTCGTAGCCGAAAACGAGTGTAAGGGAGAGCGCAGTGCTTTGCTGCGAGAGCCGAGCCCGCACCCTGGATGGGTACTTGACCCTGGGCTAGATCAAACAGGCGTGGGCCGAAAACCGGCTCAAAGCTGCATGCAATCGCACAGACTCCAGGCCATCAGGGGCGGGGGGGACCGCGCCGCCACTGCAACACGCCCGAGGAAGCCGGCAAAGGGGGGCGCAAGCGGCAGACTGCGGCCGCTGAGCAGCCGGCGATTCACAGGCACAAACCGCCGGGTCGCGTCGGCGCCTTCTTCCCGCCTCGCGTCATAGTTCTGGGTTCAAATTCAACCGCACAATACATAGTCATATCATACACTCTGTTCCTGCTGTTTCCTGAGTTTGTGCCTGGCCTGGCGCCGGCCAGGGGCTAGCGGGCAGCGCTGACCACACTTCCAGGGGCTGTGCGCGGCCGGGGCCTTGCCTGCGCGTGGCCTGTCCCCTGCATGCGGCTCGACCACCTTTGGCGCTGACATCAGCACCCAGGGAACCCGGGAGAGCAGCACGCCTGCCCGCCGCCAAAGCCGCCCCCGCGCCAGCCGCCGCCGAAGCCGCCCCCAAAGCCGCCGCCGAAGCCGCCGAAGCCGCCTGCGTGGGGGAGCGGATAGAGGTGCATATGTATGGGCCCCATATACGGCGGTGCTTGGTTGTGATCAGGACCAAACCAGGCGTGTGGACTATTCCGATGCCCATGCAAGTTACAGCGCAGTTGACCAGGCACGGCCGGCGATGACAGGTGCCCGCGGCACTCACAGTATTGCCCAGCCCCACAGCACTGGCCGTTGCAGACCGGGCCGGCGCAGCACTGGCCGTTGTTGCAGTTCTGTCCGAGACCATCGGCAAGGGAAGAGTGGATGTTTGGGGTCAGTCAAATGCTGTGGCGCTCCTCAACCCGGTTGCCTAAACCCTATCGCCCTCGCCATGGTTGCTGCCAAAACGTGACCAGGGCGTTGCGCCTTATGCATTGTGGCATCCTGAGTTCACCATTCTTCCGGGGTACGATCATGCGCAAATGGGCAGCTGCAAGCAAACATGCAGCAGTTGCACCAGGTCAAGTAGTGCAGCCGGCATCCGAGGTTGCGCCCCGCGTTCAGCCGCGGGCAGCGCGGCGTCAGCGCCCCAGGCGCTCACCGAGCCGGGACCGCAGCAGCTGCCGCCGCAGCAGCTGTCGGACGCCGGGCACTGGACGCCGGCTGCGAGGGTGCGGCGCGATGCGGGCGCGGTCGGCAGCGTCGGCGCAGAGCGCATCGGGCCCGGTTGTTGCAAGTGCGCGTTCCGCCAATTCGCTGCTGCAGGCATGCGACAGCCCCGCGGAAGCCGGGCAGAAGCTGCTCCATACGGGCGGCGTAACACCAGTGGCCGCAGAGGCAGAGCGGCGAGCCGGTCTCATATGCTGCTGCAGCTCCTCGGGAGATCCCCGTGCCTCCCCCCGCCATGCAAACCCCCCACCACCATCAATCCACTCACATGTGCACATCTGCATGCCCGGAGGCACGCACTGGCCGCGCTGGCACTGGTTTTCGGGCGGGCAGCAGCGGCCGCCGCAGCCCACGCTGGCGGCGGGGCAGCAGACAGACCCCTGGCAGGTCGTCCCCGGCGGGCCTGGCACCAGGGGAAAATCGCATGCGACGTCCGGGTTTAGGGGTGCCGGGTGGTGACCCGGGCGCTCGCGGGGCGCAGCACGGGAAGCAAGCGGCAAGGCAACCCCGGCGTATGTTGAGGCGTGTGCTTGCTGCAGCCGCCCCCGCCCAGCTCACTGCATACCCCTTCAGACCTGCTGGCAACCCGCTCCCATTCAGATTTCCTCCCCCCCCTGTACAGCTCCCACAATGGTTGCATGCGACTGAAGTTCCGCTACCTTCCCCCTCCCGCTCGCCGCGCTCTCACAGATGGTGCCGGCGCATTCGGATGACCCCTGTTGGACGCACTGGTTTCTCAGGCATATGGACGCGCCGTCGCAGCACCGGCCCCCGCACAGCTGGGCGCCAGGGCCGCAGCAGATGTTGTTCGCGATGCACATGTCGCCAGGGTTGCAGACCGTGCCGCCGCACCTGCGTTTGTTTTTTATGTGGGTCGTGTGTGCGTGTGTATGTGTGCGTGTGTGTGCGCACACGTATGCACGCGTGGTTGGGTCTGCGCACGCGTATGTTATAATGCATCGTTGGCGACTGCTCAAGCAATTGAACAAACTTGCTATCCGCGCAACAATCATGGCCACATCCTGCACTCACTCGATGGACCCCTGCCCGTAGCACTGCCCACGGATGCACTGCTGGCCGGCTCCGCAGCACTGGCTCCCGCCGCAGCACGTCTCGCCGGCACGACAGCAGCCAGTGCCGCACCTGCAAGACATTGTGGGTTTGGCCGCAAAACATGTGTGGAGGGAGGTGCGCTGACGTGCATGTGGGTGAATGTATGGGTTATCGCACATATGTGTGTGTGTGTGTGTGTGTGTGTTGCTGTGTGTGTGTGTGTGTGTGTGTGTGTGTGTGTGTGTGTGTGTGTGCGTGTGCGTTCGTGCGCGCGCACGCGCGCGCACGTGCGCGCTCACGCAGGTAATTGCTTGTAAAATAATTGCCCCAGTGTCGTCTGCTGCCCGTCCATCCCCCCGCCAACCCCCTCCACGTACTGCTGTACATCCACGCTTGTGCCGCGCCCACACCCACGTGTTGGACAACTTGCAGCAGCGGTTGTTCTCAAAGCAGCTCTCGTCCTGCGTGCAGCACGCCTGCTCTGACGACGTCCCGCACTGCGAGAGCGAGAGCGTGGCAAGCACGAGCAGCGCCTTCACCATCCACTCTTTCGAGCGCATCAGGGCCCCCAGCGCCCTGCCATGCCAGCACATCCATGCGTGCCCGCACCCGCGCCGACCGCGCCCCTGGGCTAGTCGAGGCCGGTGGTGCGGCGCCCTCGCATCACAGGGTGGGGACTCAACCGCAATGATAGCAGCACCCCGCGCACCAGCTTGCTGGAGTCACATGTGGCCAGCCATGAAAAGGTGCGGCTGTCCTTGCAGCTGCCGGAGAAGCAGCGCGTGCCGGTGGGGCAGCAGAAGGCGCCTGAGTATGTGTTTTGGCACATGGCCTCTGGCGGGCAGCAGCCGCCCATCTGGGTCTTGATCACGCCGCCTGGGGACGGGCGGTGCCGCGGGCGTGCGCGGCGATGTTGATTGATTCGCACGGCGGTGGCTGCGGCCACCCGGGCTAACAGCTACAAAAACCGGCCAGCTCGCCCCGCCTACCCTCCCTGTGCCCTTGCAACCCCGGCGGGCTGGAAATGAGGCAGCGCACGGCTATGTTCATAGGATTCGCGTGGGCAAGGGTACTACATCCCGCACCCCCTTGTGCTCACCCCTGGCGCAGCACCTCTGGGTGATCGGGTCACACTCGCCCTCTGTACAGCACTGGTTCCCGCACGCAAACTCCCTGTTGCAGCAGCCGTCCGCGGTGTATGACTGCCCCGCCGCGCAGCAGCCGCCGCCGCCGGCCTGGCTCAGCGGGCAGCAGGTGCCGCCCACGCAGGAGAAGCCGTCTGGGCAGCAGGTGGAGCCGCAGATCCTGGCGGCTGGGCAGCAGTCCCCCGCAAAGCACGTCTCCCAGCTCTGCTCACAAACCAAGGGGGGTTGATGGAGTTTAGGCCTCAAAAGATCAGGGCTTGAGAGAAATCTGGTGGAAAATTACTTGCACGTGCTCGGTTGTCCTCATAGAGTGCCGCGCACACGCTTGCGTGCAAAAGATGAGTTTTGGCCCGGTACCGCAGAGTCAGGCGGGCAGCTGCTTTGAACCCCACCTGGCAGCAAGATATGCCGCAGCGCGTGCCTTCACAGGCTGCAAGGGGGCGTCCGTAACGGGCGTGGGCAGTTTTAGGGGTTTGCAAAGCTCGGGCCGGACCCTGCGGGCGAGCGTGGTGCCGCGGAAGCCTTCGCCATGGCGCGGCATCCGCTTGGCGGCCCGTGGACAAAAAGCGTGGCCAGCTGCGGCGCTTTGCAGCCGCCAGCAGGCGTCATGCCTCCTGCGGTCTCCCTGGCGCCATGAAGCAGCGGTACAGTGTTGCTTTAATGGCGAGATGTTGCTGTGTGCAATCGCATGATTCCAGCCACACACCGTCCTGGCTGGGGTCGTGGTCGTGCAGGCGCCGTGCCGACGCCGGCTGCGACCCATGAACAAGCAGCAGGCCGTCTGAAGAGGTGGCATGACGGCCGGCCCCGCTTGGCCCCGCTGCAGCGTGGACATCTGTGGACAACGGGGGTCTGCGCGCGCACGGAGGGCGGGCGGCCATGCATCGGGCCCGCCTTGCTCGTGTATTTTCTGCTGGCGCGTGCACATGTGCATGCGTGCGTGCGCGCACACACACAGACACACACACAGACACACACACACAGACACACACACAGACACACACACACACAGACATACTTTACACACACAACTACACACACTTACACAAATACACACACTCACACATTCACACTGACACACTCACACATACAGACACACACCCCTATGCACCCACACATAGCTGCTCAAGGCAAATTCCATCTAGTGTATGTTGCATTTGCATGCAGTCCTAAGCTGTACATGCGCGCTGCCAAGCGTAGCTTTGAAGGCATTTCGAACGCACCTTTGCGCCAGCTGCATGACAGTCAGCAGCAGCACTGCCGCCAGCGATGCACAGGCCGCCGCCGCCCCGCATGCCTTTTGCCAAGTGCGCCGCCGCTCGTTTGCCTCTGGCGTCAGCAGCGGCGATCTGCTGGAGCGGCCGGTGTCCATACGCTCTGATGAGCGTGATCCGCTGCGCTGCAGTACTTGCGTGCTTCGCTGCCGTGCCATCGATGCCGTCGGTGCTCGCCCTATGGCTGTGCGTGGCCGCAGAAGGCCCACGCCGTTGTCGTGAATATCTTCGGAGGTTCCCACGTCTCCACCATCTTTGTGAGACATGCTGCCACCGGGGCCAGGGCTGCCGCGGTTGACGGTCAAATTTGTGCCCTTTCTTGTGCTAGTGTCGACGTGATCGCTTCACAAATCGTTTAAAACCTTTCAGGCAGTTCGCCCGGCTGGCACCCTGATATCGCCCCGTTGAGTCACTCGGGAAGGCCGCGGGCGGGAATGACTGATCCACCAGCCGTGGATCCGCTGACAAGCTCTACAATCTCGTAGCAGCAGTGGTACAAGTGAGACACCGGGCATTTCACATTTCAACGGTGCGCTCAAACATACTGTTTTGCCACGTGCACACTGCCGCGAGCGCCCTTGTGATCAACTGCAGAGAACTGCTCACATGGCCAGGCCGATGCTGCATCACTCCCACGAACTCAAGCTTGCCAAAGTGGGTCCTGCACAACACTCAGGCCACGCTCTTTACAGACATGATTGGTCTGATGCGCGAAACCCCTGATCTGTCAGATCGCAGGCCTGATTCCACGAGCCGCGTCGGCGGGGCACCGTCAACAGCAGCAAGCACTGAAGTTGCACGCAATGTCATGTGTAGTAGTTCTGTATTTTGGCAGCGCCGCGAATCAAACAAGGCGCCAGCACACAGAAAGTTCTTCTTGACCCGTCGGCAGCGCGCGCGCCGATTTGGCGGGAGACGCGTGCGTGCTGCCAAGTGAGCCAGGAGGCGACATTCGGGCCGTGGCGCCGCCCCAAGGACCTTGCTCCGCCTCTTGTCTCCCCTCTGCTTCCAGTGCTGCAACGTAAGAAGTTCAAGGGCCCACCACACCACAAAGACGCGCGGCCCCATAGCTGCGTCCGCGCCTGTCGCACGCGACCCGCTCTGCACGGCAACCCGCGCCAGCGGGCGACCACCTACGGCCAGCCGCGGCCGCGTTGCCCCGCCCGCCAGTGCGGAGCCCTGAACCCGCCAGCCCGCTCGAGACACCGCGCCGCCTGCCACAAGTGGATGCCCCCCGTCGCCGACAGCGTCACTGTGCGTCATCAGGGCCTCTAGAGGTCCACGTTTACGATCTGCCCGTCCTTGTTGAACTCCGCCGTGTCGTACGAGGTTGTCGGGTCGTATTTCAGATCGCCGTACGTGTCAAACGCGATGGGGCCAGACTTGCCCTGTGAAAAGGAGTCACAAGCCGCACGTGCTCGTTTCAGAGTTGCCGCGTGCACGTCACAGGCCAGGGGTACGGCAGCCGTACGAACGCGATCGCGTGAGAAGCCCGCACGCTTCGGAGCAGCGACGATGGCGGCTCGCAGCAAAGGCTGTGCCCTGCAGCATGTGAGTTGCCCTCCCTGCCCCTGCAGCTAATGCTGCCCACAGCCCATGATCCAACCCAGCCTTACCCCTCAGGAGGCCACGTAATCCAATCTGCAGCAATCCTTTACAACCCCATCCGCACCAAACCCCGTGAGGACCCCAACCCCCCCCCCCCCCCCCCCC
>NW_014012126.1:13612-14164 GCF_000611645.1 Monoraphidium neglectum
CCTTGGGGCCCGCCGCCCGCCGGTACGCCTCCAGCAGCGCCTCCGCCGCGTCGTACGCGTGGGACGCCTTGGCCACGTACGAGATGTTCGTTCCCGCCGTGAACTTCTTGAAGTCGGCCACAAAGCTGGGTGAGCCGTACGACACGTCGCTGCCGCGGACGCCCAGCGTGTTGGCCTTGCCCGCGGTTTCGGCGACTGCAAAGGGGGGGGGGGTTGCGCCGCAGGAAAGGGGCGGAGGACGGTGGAGTTTGGCAAGGGCTTGGTGTGCAGGAAGTCCACCGCCCGCCTGCCAGTGACGCGGCAGACGCCGCCAGCTCAGGGGCTGAGTCAACTGCCAGGGTCGAGAGGGCTCGCAGGTGCCCCCAAGCCCATCTGTGCGCCCTCCCTCTTCGCTGGCGGGAAGTTGCCCCCCCTCTCTGCCCCCCCGCCCTACACACCTGTGGGGTCCATCATGGAATCGCCGTTGAAGATGGTTACCTTGAACGGCAGCTTGGCCTCCTTGATCGCCTTGATCACGTCTTCAGGCGTGGGGAGCAGGGGGGAAGGGGGGGG
>NW_014012125.1:0-1373 GCF_000611645.1 Monoraphidium neglectum
GGGCAGTTGAGGGGGTGCAGGTGATCAGAGAGTCGGGCATGGTGGGTGGAGGTGCGGGTGATTCGTATGACTCAGGTGATCTGTGAGGCGGCGCGGGTTTCGAGACCCTCGGGGGTGGACACAGGCAAATTGCTGAGACGCGCAAGAAGCAACGAGGATTGTGTAGAGGCGGGAGAGGGGTTGCCGAGCTGCGGATGGGAGCGCCGCAGGCGCGTGCTCGCTGCAAATGACGCCCGATCAATCGGCTGGCTACGAGGGAGCCGGATTTTGGGGGGGCGGGCGCTGCGGATCAAAACCGATGAGCGCTGCGCCGCCGCGCGCCCCGCGCGGTTGCCGAGCAGCAGGCCGCCCACCTGGCCACGAGCCGCTGGAGGAAGCTGAAGCAGCAGTCGGCCGCCAGGAGGCCGCAGCTGTAGCAGTACGCCAGGACCTGGTTATGAACATTCAAACGGCGAGGTGATTAGGAGAGTGGGTGGGATGAGCAGGATGATGGCTGGCAATTCGCTGCAACTCTGCGTTATTCGAAGATTTGGGTCGGCCGGGGCGCGAGGGGCGCGACCCTTGTCGGTAAGGGCACAGCTGGGCGGCCGGGCGCGCGGGCGGGGCGGCGTCGAAGCGGAGTGCAGCCTTGCATGTGTGGTTTGGGTTTCACCAAAACATAAGATACATGCACCAGCGCCGCGGCTGAGAAACGCACCAGCGTCAGGTTGCGGCAGCCCTGGGTGTCGTCGGCGGCGTACGCCTGAGGGGACGGCAGGTGCGGGAAAGGGGGGGGACAGGGGTGAGGTGCTGCGGAGGGGCGCCGGGCTGAGGTCAGATCCCGCGCCTATACCCCGCGCCTGGAAGCCCCGGGATGGCAGGCCGCTGCCGGCCAGGGGCACGCAGCAGCGCCCAGGTTGCTGCAGATGGCCGCGTCGGGGCCTATGGTTCGTGGACGTATGGCGCGTCGCTGCCCTGCGAATCGCGCAGTCGGCCAAGCAAGAGCTCGCAGCCAACCGCAGCACCAAGGTCGGAAGCTGCACCAGGAGGCCTGCCTCTGGATGCTGTGTGAGAATGCCCCTCTATTCCCCTTGCCCATCCATACGGCTCACCTGCTCGAGACGCGCCGCCAGCTGTTCCAGAAACAGCGCGCCGATGTCCTGCGCGCGCGCCACAGCAGAGAGGCCTGCGCGTGCCGCGGATTTGCGGGTGCACGCAACGCGTGTGAGGGGTTTGGGGCGAAGGGCGAGGGCAGACGGCGCATGGCGCTCGAGGGCTTGAGTCTGTAGCAATCGAGGCCACAACCAGCAGAGGGCGAAGTCGCGAGATTGGGCGCGAGAGCGGTGTTGCGGGCGCGGCGGTCTGCTGGCCATCGAGGCAGGCGGCCCCGCGCC
>NW_014012125.1:1875-6122 GCF_000611645.1 Monoraphidium neglectum
GCGCCGGCCCTGCGCACCCGCCACGAAAGCGGCCGCGACGGCGGCAAATTGCTCGCTCGCACGCGGCCCCTCGGCGGCGGCGCCGATGACGTGGCGGGCGACAGAAGAGGCGACCGCGCCGCGGCCGTGGGTCGAGTAGAGCGCCGTCACGTCTTTGACGATGCCCTGCAGGTTGGCCTCCGCCAGCCTGGCGGGTGACGATTGGTGACGTCATTGGGTCGGGCCAACGGCGCGGGGGCGGGTGCTCAAGGGTGCGAGGCATCGGCCGGTCGTGCCCGCGGCAGGGGACGCGTCCGCCGCAGGGAGCCGCCATGGGCGCGCCCCGCCGTCCCCAGCCGCGATGCAAGCGCCGCCCGCCCGCACTTCCAAGGACAACGGCAGCGGGAGCCCCCGCCCCCGGAAGAGCCCCCGCCCCCTGACTCGGCCCCACTCACGCTCCAGCCCGCAAGCCAGGCGGGCGGCTCGGGCCTGCTGCGGACCCCATGCGGCCGCTTGCCCCTCCTGGGCCCCCACCTGTTCAGCAGGCCCGTGATCCTCCGCTCTACCGCGGGCTCCAGCAGGCCCGCCGCGGGCCCCGCCCTGGCCGCCTCTTGCTGCCGCCTGAGCGCGGGGGGTATGTATTTTGCCGCACCACCACCGCCAGCTGCCACCGCTGGCCCCGCCGCAGCAACCTGGTCGGTACCCCCCTCCAAATCTGACCCCCCGCGGCCGCTACCCCCATTGCCGCCGTCCTCGCCCTCGTCGCTGCCGCTCCCAGAGGCCGTCCTCAGATCTTCCGACGCGCCGCCTGCCCATCTTCTCCGCCCGCCGCCCTCCACATCTGCCTCGTCCGCCTCCTCATCTTCCAGCCCCTCGCCGCTCTCTGAGGAGTCCTCCAGATCACCAGACCCCAAGCTGCCGCTTTCCTCCTCCTCCTCCTCCTCCTCCTCCTCCTCCTCCTCTGAAGACCCCCCCATGCCCCAGCCGGCGCCCCCGCTGTCTTCCTCCTCGTCCTCAACTTCGCTGCCGCTGCTGCCGCCGTCGAGGCCAAAGCCGCCAATGCCGTCGTCGTCGCTGCTGCCGCCGCCGCCATCCCCGTTCTCTCCGTCGCTGTCGCCGGCGGTGATGCCCTGTGATCGCAGCGCAGCAACGCGGCAGAACCGGAGGAGGTCGGTTGAGCCGCATCAACCGACACCCACACTTGTGCGCAACCCGTGGTACGCATGACACCGGGCACGGGATAATGCTGTGAGGTAGCCCCAAAACATCTCGCATGATGCCAGCACAGATATTTCTAGGGTCTTGCGGTTTATGCCTAGCTGCGGGCCAGCTAGGCATGCTGACAGGCGCTCACCGCCAGCAAAGTATCCAGACCATCTGCATCCTTGGCTGCGGCCTTCTCGCCCTGCACAGGGACAGATGGTGCGTCAGGGGCTGCCTGCTTGATCATCGCCACCACCGCTGTCGTGCGCCACATACACGGCGGAAGCGTGGGCGTCCGCCACGAAGCGATGAGCCAGCTGCACACAACCCCCCCGCCCGAAACCAATTGCCGGGGTGCTGTTGTTGCTGCCGCAGCTGGCTCCGACACGGCAGTCGTGGCGGCCGCGACTGCCGCTCCTCTCTCCGCCGCCTCTGCTGCAGCTGCCGCCGCCGCTGCTGCCGCACGCCCGCCAAACATGGCTGCCTGGTGCTTCCGCACGCGCGCGCACCTTCTTGACCCCCAACAGGCGCCGCAGCTCGTCCTGAGATCTCAGATCAGGATCCTCCTCCCCTGCGGCGAGCGCCTCGAAAAACTTCGTCTTGCTGCTGCGCGGAAGCTGCTGCTCCTGCTGCTGCTGCTCCCCC
Organism: Monoraphidium neglectum; assembly: GCF_000611645.1. NCBI lineage: Eukaryota > Viridiplantae > Chlorophyta > Chlorophyceae > Sphaeropleales > Selenastraceae > Monoraphidium > Monoraphidium neglectum. Next base: position 3,703 of record NW_014012125.1, read on the forward strand.
CTGCCCTGTTTCCGCAGAAGCGCCTCGGGTCGTCGATCGGACAGCCGCTGCTGCTGCTTTGGCAAGGCGGCGGCAGCAGGCGCGGAGTCGGGCTGCTGCTGCTTCCGCTGTTGCTGCTGCCGGTGCGGGGAGGGCCTGGCCTGTGCAGGGCCCTCTGTCCGCTGCCGCTTGGCAGCTGGCCCTTGCTGCTGCTGCTGCTGTGGCTGCATGCAGGTGTTGTTTCAGGCAGCACGAAGGGGGCGGTCAGAGGACGACGCGAGTTTGCGATACAAGCCCTGGCAGCAGCATACACCCAATCATATGTTATGAGAGGTCGCGTGGCAGTGTCGGCGCGGCAGCATGCAGGGCGAGTGCAGAGCAGCAGCGGCGGCAGCGCTCCGCTGCCAAGCGAGCACAGCAGGCGGCTGCTGCACCTGGGCGCCAGCCGGCCGCTTGATAGCGATTGCTGATCGCCGCAGCTGTTGATACTCAGCTCTATGCTGCTTTTTCGCATCCCTGGCCGCCTTGCGTGCCTGCTTCCTGCTCTCGATCGCCTTGCCAGGTCGCCCGGGCCCTTTTCGAGGCCCGCCACCTGGCCCGGCAAAAGGCTTCTTAGACGCTCCAGGATTAAACTGCTTGGCCAACCCAGCTGGTAGGGTGGGGCCAGTGTTCCACCTCCCCGGTGGCCCCATCTTCGACACGGTCTATGCTGTTGCTGCAGCGATGAATATTGAGTTCCCAACAAGGCTCATTTACTCCAGCGCACGGCAGCCCGGCCTTTGCCAGGTGGGCGGTTGGGCACGTCACCGCTACATGGTCACCACGAGGGTCACCAGCGCTGTCTCACTAGCGACATGGGCAGTGCATGCGCCTTGTTTGTACATGGGATCATGATAGGCAGCGTGCTGCCGACGATCACCTTGCTGGCATTAGACAAGCTCTCGAATCGCCCTTCCGGACCCTGCTGCCCACGCAAGCCGCCATCACGTTGGCCCCGCGACTGCACACGCGCCGTAGCCGTCACGCTCACATGAACCCCACCACTGGCCGCCACCTGAAAAGCTCTGTTGGAGCAAACCTATTTCGTTTGGATAAGAATTACAAACGCTTCAGTCATGCACAGCCAGCACCACCGGGCACTGCTGAACCGCATTGGACCGAGGAAAATGGATATCATACATTGGATGCCAACGCCCATCACTGGTCAACGAACTGCGGCACACGACGCCCCCGCTTCCGGGAACGCAGGCGCCTGCTCAAACTGCTGCTGCAGCCCCACTCCATCCGCAATCCTGAGGCCACCATGACCGTTGATGCCGCCGCCGCCGCGCTCCGCCGCATGGCCGTTGACGCGCCCCCGCCAGACCGCTTCGCCACTTTGAGGCGGGGCAGCGCCCTGGGCCGCGCCGCCGCGCCGCGCGGCAGAGTTCGCGACCGGCGCTTGCGCAGGCAGGGTGTCGGCGGGGCCGGCGCCTGCAGCTGCGCTTTCATAAGCCACTGCGCGGTCAGCTTGCGAACGGTCCTCTTCAGCGCCGGCCTGCCACAACGACTTGGAAAGCAAGACCGCACAATCATCGGCCGCAGCTGACAGGCGGTCTGAGGCCAGGGCGCGCCGCGCACACGGCCACAGGGCCAGCAGCCTGCGCCAGCGCCGCCGCTGATTGTCGGGCAGCTGCGCAGCCCAAGCTTGCAGGCTTGCAGCAGTGGGGGGATGCATCTGCTGCTGCTCCTCCTGCTGCTGTTGCTCCTGCTGCTCGCCTTCCGTTGCGACACTGCCAGCGAATGTGGTGGCAGCCAGGCGTGGCAGCTGGACGATGGTCAGGGCCACTGCAGCCGAGACCTCGGGGTCGCTCACCCCCCTGTCGCTGCCCCTGTCATCGACGCGCCCGCTCCCGCCGCTGCCGCTGCAGCCGCCGCCGGGCACGCCAAGGCCGCTGTTGCCGCCGGCGCTGGCGCTGGTGCTCGCGCAGTTGCCGCTTGGAGGCGCTGCAGCGATCTGAAGAACGCCGCTCAGCACGCAGTCGCACCATTTGCGGCGCTCCTCGGCGCATGCGAACGCACAGCTGCCCGAGCCCTCCGCGGCAGCAGCGAAGCGCAGCAGCGGCACCAGGCGCGCGGCTGTGACGCGCGACTGCCGCTGCCCTTGCGCCGCGGCCCATCCAGCCCCGCCGCCGCCAGCCAGCAGCCGCCCTGATGCCGCCAGGAAATCTGCCGTCCACCCCGCTGGAGGGGCGTACCCCCATGCAATCAGGCTGGCCGCGACTGCCGAGCAGTCGACCAGCCGCACGCAGGGCAGGTGCTCGTGCACCTCCTCCAGGGCAGCTACCAGGAAGCTGCCAGAGGGACGGTACCCCAGCTGCTGCAGCAGCCGCAGGCCTGCGCACAGGTCCCAAGAGGCGGCGGGGCGCCGGCCGTAGCCGCGGCGCACAGAGGAGCGCAGC
>NW_014012125.1:6559-11270 GCF_000611645.1 Monoraphidium neglectum
CAGGCGCCGCCCAAGCCCCCGCCGCCCTGCTCCAGCGCGCGGCAGAGCGCGAGGGCCCTCACTACATCCAGCGGGCGAAGCTCGGCCGCCGCCGCCGCCCGCCGCTGCTGGTCCACCGAGGGCGCGGCCCGCGCCTGCCATTGCTGCTGCTGCTGCTGCTGTTGCTGCTGCTGCCGCCGCCGCAGGCCGTCTCCCAAGAGCGCTGGCCGCCTGGGGCCCTGCGGCTGGTCCTGTACGGGCTTGACCTCCTGCCAGCCCCCTGACAGGTACGCGGCGTGAGACGCCAGCGCAGCGCACGAGCGCTGCGCCAGCCGAACGATTGCGCACCGCGCGGCGGAGACGCGCTGCTGTTGCGACTCCCCCTGCTGCTCACTCCCCTGCTGCTGCTGCTGCTGCTGCTGCTGCTGCTGCTGCTGCTGCTGCTGCTGCTGCTGCTGCTGCTGCTGCCACAAGGTGGACAGTGCCCACAGCATGCTCGACAGCTCGTCAGGCGCAAAGCTGCTGAGTCGAGCCTCCGCCGCCCCGCACGCCGCCACCAGCCACTCAGCAGGCAGGTACAGCGCCTGCGCTGGCGCCCGCGCCGCCCCGTCGCCGACAAAGCTCCCGCCACCGCCGGCCTCCGAGCGGCCGCGCGCGGGCGCGCCGCAGGCGCCCGCCAGGCCCCAGAGCATGTTGGACAGCTGCTGCGGCGTGAAATTGTGGAGTTCGCGCTGGGAAGCTGCCAGGAACGAATCCAGCCACGCCTGCGGCGGCCGCAGCCGCAGGCGTCCGAGCGCCCAGGCCGAGTTGGCCAGCTCCTGGGCGTTGGGCGGCCGCCGCTGCCTGCCGCGCGCCGGCTGGCGCTGCTCCGATCCGCGGCCTGCGGCACCGACGTGCGTGCTGGTGCCGTGGTCGCCGCCGCCGCCGAGTCCGCTGCTGCCACCGCTGCCGCTCTTCGCAGGGGTCATGAGGCTGGCGCTTGCCGCATACCACTCCACCATCCAATCGCGTGGCGGCCACAGCCACAGCGCCCCCATCGCCCACAGCGAGTTTGCGAGCTCCTGACCCCCAAACAGGTGCAGCCGCCCTCGCGCCGCCGCGAGCAGCTTCCCAGCAGCCACGGCGTCCCTGCAGTGCAGCTTCCCAAGAGCGTGCAGGCAGTTTGCCACCTGGCGAGGCCGAAAGGCGGGCAGACGGTCCAGCACGAGATGCAGCAAAAGCTGGTGGATTCGGCCCAGCCGGTCGCCGTCTGCGTCGCTGGGCCTGCTGCTGCTGCTGCTGCTGCTGCTGCTGCTGCTGCTGCTGCTGCTGCTGCCCCCGTCTTCGCAGGAGTCACTGGGGCAGTTCACGGACTGCTCCTGCCCCTGCTGCTGCCGTTGTTGCCTTTGTAGCTGTAGCTGCTTCCGTCGCTGCTGTTGGTTACGACCATCTGGACCCTCCCCCATGTCCTCCCCTCCCTTTTCGTGCTGCTGCTCCTGCCGCCGCTGCTGCCGCCGCCGCCACGCATCCCGCAGCGCACCGTGCTGCTCCGGCGCGGCCGCGACCAGCCGCGCAAAGCACCCCATCGCACAAGACACGCTGATCGCATCCATATCATTCGCACCGCGAGCAACGAGCATTGCCAGCCGTGGCAAGCTGCGTGAGGCTTGCATTGCTGCGACGAGCTCGGCTTGCTGCTGACGGTACGTTGCATCCGGCCGCAGCCACGGGGGCTCCTGCTGCTGCTGATCCTCCTCTTGCTTCTTCTGCTGCTGCTGCTGTTGCCGCTGCTGAGGTGGCCGATGATGCTGGCCGTGCCACTGCTGCTGCGCCGGCCAAGGATACCGGGGCTGCCCATCACGCTGTCCGAGGTGAGCATGGTGGTTCTGATGGTGCTGCTGCTGCTGCCGCTGCTCCTCATGCGCAACGTTCAGCCTGCTGCGCCTTCGCGTAATGCTGCTGCTGCTGCTGCTGCTGCTGCTGCTGCTGCTGCTGCTGCTGCTGCTGCTGCCAACCTCGCCGCCAGAGCGGGCGGAGACACCAGCAGATGCGATGCTGGCCAGCTCTTGCTGCGACACGCCTGCTGCTTGAGCTCCTGCTGCTGGCCATGCTGCTACCTGTACAGCTGGTGCTACTGCTGCTGCTGCTGCGGCTGCTGCCGATGGCGTTGCCCAGGTGCCGTCTGCTTCTCTCGCCTCTGCCGCTGCACGAGGACGCGAGGTGGGCCTGTGCTGCTGCACTCTGCAAGTGGCGCCTGACAGTCCGCGGCCTTGCGCCTGCGTGTGATATTTCATCATGTGTCTCGTTGTGGGGAGAGCAGTGCAGCTATCGATGCAACGCCCCAATGCAGCATGCGCGCAAAGCACGCACTGGCGGCGGCAAGCGCAAACTCGGCCACAAAGCACCCCTTGGCATGGCAGCGGCTTTATAACTCACCCGGATGCATAAGTCCGAGTACACAATCCCTGCAAGCGACGTAGGGCGTGCAGGGTAGCCCCACGGAGCAGCAGCACGGTGTGCACTTTGGAGGCTGCATCGCTGGTGTCGCATGTCCCCGGCCTAGACTCTGCAACACGACGACGCCTATCTTTCAAACGAATCAATGCCCATCTCTTGGCGAATGAGCGTCGCTGGGCCCCGTTCACTGCTGTGAAAATCGTCAATCAACATCAAGGCTATATCAGGCTGTTGATGTAGACGTATCAGCTCAAGACAATTCCACTCGTACGAGTCCTGCCTGCCCTGCGACGAGACGAAGGTACCAAGTTGGGTCCAGCAGTCTGCAGTGCCTGCCCCAGTGACTCGCTTGCCCTCTTCCCGGCCCCGGCATGCAATGGGGCTTCGAAACGACAACAAATAGATAGAATTGAAGCTTCGGTGTCCTTACAGCCCTTCTGTCGCGCTCAACCGCACAACATACCCCAACAGCTTGAGCTGCAACCAGCCCGGCAACACACTGGCGAGGCGGGTTTCAATGGCCAAGGTGGGCCAGAATGTCAGATACAAGAGTGTTTGGGACGTCTAAGGGGAATTCGACGGCATGAGGACGCGGGTCACCCGGCTGGAGCGGAGCCTGTGTCTGTTTCAATCCAGGGCTCCGAAAAGCGCAGGAGCTAGCCCTCACGGCGCACTTGAAACGTACTGCAGGTCATTGTTGCTTTGTTGGCAGCGGGACTGCTGGCATCGGCAGGTGCGCAGCGGTCAGCACCAGCCAACAGCACGGCGCGTGGGACTGCGCGTGCAGCTGGTGGCTTCCCACAATAGGCAGCTGCATGCCAGCGTAGCTGCCCTTGTATCATGCGGCGTGTCGCGCCCAAAGGAATGCAGCACGATGTCCGAGCAGCTGGCACGAGTAGCTGCTGGCGAGAATGGTGGCGGTCGCGTTGGACATGCATCGTGCAGGCCTGCGCGCTGGCAGTCCTGCTCGCACCCACCTGTGAACCGCCACCATCTCATGTACCACGCCCCCCGCATGCATGCTGCCTCACTGGTACAGTACCGGCAGCCAGCGGGCAGGCGGTCAACCCCCGCAAGGGCACCCCGCTGCTGATCCAGGCCGGCAACACCACAAAGCTGATCTGGAAGACCAGCCCGCCGCACCCAGACGCGGTGATGTGCTGCGGCGGGGCGATCCAGCTCAGCTGGAGCCCCATGGACTCTGGCGTTGACCACTCCGGTGCGCCGGCCTGACCCCAACACCCAATTGGCGATGCCCTCCTCCCTCAAACCAGCGGCCACAAAAGCGCCTGCGCTCAGCAGTCCAGCACCGGGCCGCAGGAGCGCCTGGGAGCGCCCAGCCGCGTGCAGCCGGCAGAGCGCGAGCAACGCGTGCTTTGTCGGCAGCACTTGCACAAAGCACTGCCGCTCGCCGCGGGGTCGGCCGCTTCCCTGGCGTGACGCTGCGGGCGCTGTGCATATCTTTCGCCACGCGTTGCAGTTGTGCTCAACATTGATGACACCTGCCCCAGCACCCTGAAGAACCAGCAGTACGTCCAGTACATCTACCAGGTGGGCGCGGGGTGTGAACTTCACGGTGGGCTGCACTGAGTGGCTGACGAAGCTGTCACACACGAAAGCTGATTGGAGTGACCGGGGCTGCCAGTTGGATGCTAAGGATCCTGTCCAGCAGCGGCCCAGCATGGGCGCAGTGTGCTGGGTTGGCAGTAGTCAACGGGGTGATCATGCGTGGCTTTGCCTCTTGCCGTCACCGTGCAGGCCGCCCCCCGTGGCCTGGTGACCCTGGACTTCAATCAAAACGGCGATTACTACATAAGCGACGCGGTGGGTGGGCCGCTGCTGACACACCCCACCTGTGCGCAGCGCACCTTGTCGGCTGGTGTCTTGAATTGCCGGCGTGCCGCGTGCTGAGACAGAATAGTGATGCCAAGACGCAGTTGGGCCCGCCCCGGGCCTCGCGGCTGTCGCAGCACCTGAAGCCCAGACACACTATTGCGCATGCGCCCAATGGACCCACCCCAATGCCGCCCGCAGGTGGCCAACCATTGCAGCCAGCAAGGGATGCAGTTCCTACTGGCGGTGCGCGGCTGCCCCTCGGACAACACGATTTACAGCCCAGTAGTCCCCATCAACGTCAATTGCCGCCCGCAGCCCGCCAACTCCCTCGGCCTGCCCGGCGGCGCCGGCGCCGCGGGTGCGGGCGGCTTGGGTGCGCCGGGCGCTGCCGGCGTGGGCGCGGCGGGCGCGGGCGGCTTGGGCGCTGCGGGTGGCAGCGCGGGCGGCCTCGGCGCCGCGG
>NW_014012125.1:11699-15024 GCF_000611645.1 Monoraphidium neglectum
CGGCTTGGGCGCTGCGGGTGGCAGCGCGGGCGGCCTCGGCGCCGCGGGCGCTGGCGGCGGCGTGCCTCCACAGCAGCAGCGGCAGGCGGCGGCCGCAACGGGTGGCGCTGGCGGCAGGCGCGCGGCGGGCGCAGCTGTGGCGGCTGCTACGGGCGCGGCGCTGCTGCTGGCGGCGCTGTGAGGCAGCCCTGTGGAAACAGGTTTTAGAACACGCAACCGAAGCTGTTTGCTGGGGCGCCTGCCTAGAAGGGGCCCCCAGCATTGCCGAATCTTGTGGCTAGAAAGTTGCATTTACGGCCGCGAAATTGGCCCGCATGCAACCAACTCACGTCACACGCGGCGGCGCAGTACCAGCGGTTGGCACCTGCGCGGCTGCCGGCCGCCGCCAGTCACGTGCCAACCGGCCACGGCCACAGCCCCATCACCCGCTTCATGCACGGCTGCCGATTTGATTGGGCCCCTAGATCCGGCTGAGCGTGTCCGCTGCTATTGGCGCCCGCTGCCATTAGTTTATAAAGTCTTCAAAACTTGTGACGCGTCGCGAGCGCTCGCACACATGGCATCCGGCGTGCTGAGGTGGTGTACTGCAGGCCTTTCACGCGGCATCACATGCATCTGGCGGCACCACGCGAGCGCGCCGCCGCCGCCGCTCTACTCTGTGTAAAATGGTATAATTGAAGGGAAGAGCTGCCATAGCAATGCTCACAGCCGCAGGTTTTGGCCGCCAGGGCTTGTTGCGTGAAAGCGACTCTGGTGGTGGTGGCTCTGGGTGCCCTCTCAGACCTTGCACACACATGATGTGCGTGCCGTTACAGGGCAGGGCAGAGCTAAAGGTGCGTATCGACACGGTTATGCTCGAGCCATGCCCATACGCTGAGCGGATCTGCGGGCCTTCGTCTTCCTGTAGAAGCTGCTCAGCAGCAGGTGGCCTGTGACCATCAGATGTGCCGGCATGCTGGTCATAGGCTTCACATGAGTCCCACCAGGACTACACTCACTTGTTTCAGGGCTTTGCGTCTGAAGCTCCCTAGCTTAGCGAAGCAGACATGAGATCGATTGGGGGCAGCGGCCTGCTGGGCTGGCGGAGGGGCATAGCAGGTGAGACTGAAACTTCGTGCCACGGGAGCCGTTTCCAGCCTCACGGCAGCCCGGGGCGCACTCGATACAATTGCTCCCCTGCTGCTGCTGCATCTGCTGCTGCCAGTGCATGCCCAGTCGCATCCATGCCCAGTCGCCGCCCCGCCCTACCCATGCGACCTGCCGCCTTGTCGCCCTGCTGCCCTCCCCCCCAAATCCCCTGTGCACAGCGCCATGCGTGCGCCTGCTGCCGCCTGGCCTCCCCTTGCGGCGTCCCCCGTACGTGCGTGTCATGGCCAGCGACGGCGATGCTGAGGCGGGCACCGCCCCAAAGCGGCGCGGGCGCCCTCGCAAGTCCATCGCGGCCGTCACCACCATTGCGGGTGCGTCAAGCAAACGCAGGCGCTAGCGCAGCACCCCAGCTGTGTGGACCCCTGGCCCATGCGTCGCGCGGCCCGCCGTTCGCTGTCGCAAGGCTGCATCTGCCGGGCCCCGGCGGGCCCCATTGGATGCTCATCCGCATCCCTTCCCGCCGCCCCTGTCGACCCTGCAACCTCTAGATCCCGCTGATGAAGTTGCCGCGGCGGCCTCGCCTCCCAGCCCCGCGGCCCGGCAGCACGAGGCGCCCTCCGCCGCCCCCAAGCGCGCGGGCCGCAAGGCGACGGCGTCCAAGGCGGCGGCGCCAGCGGATGCGGGCGCCCAGGAGGGGCCGGGCGGGGAAGCCCAGGAGCAGGCAGAGGCACCGGCGGCGCCCAAGCGGCGCGGCCGCAAGGCCACGGTGGCGGCAGGGGCGGCAGCGCCCGCCGCGGCGGACGAGCCCCTTGCGGCGCCGGATGCCGCAGCGGAGGCCCCCGCAGCGCCCAAGCGCCGCGGGCGCAAGGCGGGCGCAAATGGGGGAGCAACTGCAGGCGCGGAGGCGGAGGTTGCGTCGGATCCGGCGCCGGAGGCGCTGGCAGCAGGCGAGGCGCCGGCGGTGGAGGAAGCTGCAGCGGCAGTGCAGGCGCCGGCGGCCCCCAAGCGCCGCGGGCGCAAGCCTGCGGCGGCGGGCGCCCCTGAGCCCACCGACCTCGGAGAGGCAGCCGCTCAGGCACAGGAGGCCGCCGACGCGCCCGCCACCCCGAAGCGGCGCGGCCGCAAGGCCACCGCCGCCGACGCGACCGTCGCAGCGCCGGAGCAGGAGGCGCCCGCGCAAGCGCCTGGTGCCCCCAAGCGCCGCGGCCGCAAGACCGCCGCCGCGGCCCCCGAGCCCGCGCCGGACGCCGAGCCCGCGCCCGCGCCGGCCGCGTCGGCCTTCGCCAAGTCGCTGCTCTCCAGCCTCGGGCCGCGCGGCGCCGGTGCTGCCGACGCCCCAGAGGCGGCCGGCCCGGCCCCGGGACCGGCGCCTCCACCGGGCTTTTTTGATGACGGCGGCGACGACGGCGAGGCAGGGGAGGATGAGGACTTTGACGTATTGGCGGGGCTGGAGGCCGGGGACTTGGGGGAGGGCTTTGATCCCGAGGTCGGCGGCTACATCAGCTCGCGGTGGGGCGGCCGCGGGCGCGGCGGCGGCGGCGGCGGGTTTGACCGCGACTTCGACATGTTTGACCTGGGTGAGTGGCGCAGCGCCGGCATGCGTGTCTAGTGTGAGTGTGTGTATGTGTGTGTGTGCGTGCGTGTGTGCGTGCACGCTCGCGTGCATGTGCACATGTGCGTGTGCACGCCTGTGTGGGTCGCTGCATGGCGCAGCGCCTGCAATTTTCGTGGGGCAAACCCCCTGCTAGGGCCTTCACAGGGTGCTGGCATGACGTTGCATGACGACTGCACGACGCGTGCGCGGCGCACGTGCGAGCCCATGGCCATCAACGGGGCCGAGTGCCGTCGACATCCTGGCAACAGCCCGCGGCGCGGGTGCCGCGGGCCTTCTCACGCCGCCGCCTGGCTCGTTCCGAAACCGGTGCGTGCTTGTGTATCATTGATGCAGAGATGGAGGACCCTTTTGACGACGATGACATGTGGAACGACGACCCACTGGACTTTGGGGGCGCCCTGGGGGGCGGCGGCGGCAGCGGCGACATGGGCAGCTACGCGCCCAGCGGCGGCCGCGGCGCCGCGGGCGCGGGCGCGGGCGCGCGGGGAGGGAGGACCTGGGGCGAGGGCTGGGGCGGGCCGCGGGGCGGCCGCGACGGGGGCCGCGGCGGCGGCCGAGGGGCGCAGCAGGGCGGGGGGCGGTACATGGAGGACACGGGGACGCAGGGCGGGTGGCGGCAGC
>NW_014012124.1:0-2661 GCF_000611645.1 Monoraphidium neglectum
GCAGGAGGGTGCGGACCACAAGGGCGCGTGGCGCAGCCGCCAGAACGCGGGCCTGCTGCTGGGCCTCCTGAACTCGTTCTTCCAGGGCGGCCTCATGGCCCACATGGAGCACGGCCTGCAGGACAGGGACCTGGCCGCCCCCCTGCACGTGGACGCCTGCCTCAAGCTCATGGCCTCAAACACCACCGCACTCAACAGCAGCTTCACGCCCTTCTGAGCCGGCTGCGCGGGATACGCGCCGGTGGTGCCGCTAATGACGTACGGGCCCGGGGGCGGGGTCAGGGTGGCAGGGGTGGGCTAGGATGCGTGTGTGTGGGTGTGGTGTGGCAGGGTTGGTGGTGGCCAGGGCATAGCGGCCGCTGCGGGTGGTGCAGCGGAGCGATGGCTCGACCACGCCCTGGGTGCCGGTCTACCTTGCTTTGCGCTTTGAACTCGGGTGGACCACCCCTGGCCCTGGCAAAGATATCTCGTGCCAACGTGAGGGGTTGAGTCGTGAGCGACTTTCATGACGTGTGACGGTATATTTTTCACACACTGCGGCGCGCCGCCGCGCGGCGGTTTGCCCTTCACAGCACGCGCCCCGTCGGTGCAAGCAATCAAAGCGAGCTCGCTGGTCACGCAGTGCGATACTGCGTGCTATGCATCGTCCTCGCCTTTGTCAGGCAGCTCACTACATCCAGATCTTCCCGCGAGTGCAGTAGGTAGGCACAAGCATGCATGAGTGACCCGCTCGATCCTTTGCAGCGTTGCTGGTGTAACCAACTCTGCTGGTGTAACCGACCAACTCTTTCAATTGCCCGCACTCTGAAGGCTACGGCTTACAACGTGCACACCGAGTCCTGCAGAACATATAATATATATAACATATATATGCAATGCACTGCCGGGCGCTGGACAAAGGGGGCAGGGACCGACCTGTGCACAGAAACATTTTAAGATCACAGAAGTGGGAGAGCACAACCAAAACCGAGCCAAAACAAGCTGCAATGCTCTCATGCCTGCTGTTCCACCCCCACAGCTGCCACTGCAGCAGCAGAGGGCTCGTCTAGCAAAGCGTCAGCCGGCGAGCCCCGCCCAGGCGACTCGGCCGAGGCCGCCGCCCCGCCGTTGCCAGCCGCCCTCAGCTGCAGCCGATCCGCCTCCACCGCCGCGCCTGCCCAGGCCGCCACCTCGGCCACCAGCCGCCGCACGTCCGCCTGGCTTTCCGCAGCCGCGCGCCGCAGCGGCTCGAGCCCCCAGTCAACATCCGTGCCGCAGGGCGTGACGTGGCTGCCTGGCAGAACCAGCTCCCGCACCTCCAACAGCCCCCGCCCAGCACCCGCCGGTCCGCCCTCCTCGCCACCGTCCTCGTACCCCTCGCCACTGTCGCCGCTGTCGCCGCCGCCGACGTCCCCGCCGCCCCAGTCGCTGCCGCTGCCAGGCCCGTCGCTCAGGTAGCCGCTGCCCTCGCCGCGCCCGCGACGCGTCCCTGCCGCAGCCGCCCGCAGCAGCCCCACCATCTCCGGCGTCTCGTCGATGCTGTCGTCTGAGAACCGCACCAGCAGGGTGCGGGGTACCGAGTAGCTGCCAGCGATCAGCGCCCGCGACTCGGCGGGCGTCGGGATAAACTCAGTGACGCCGTCGCCAACCTCGGACAGCACGGACCCCACCTGCTCCAGCGCCGGTACCGCCGCCTCGACCAGCCGCCGCTCCAGCGCCGCGCCCGGCGGCAGCGCGGCGGCGGCCGACGCGAGGAGGCTCGCGGCGGGCGGCGGCGCGGGGCCGGGGCCCGGGGATGCGGAGCGCGCGGCCTGGACTGTGGGGCGGAGGCCGTCCAGCAGCCCCGGGATGGGGATCGCGTCACTCACCTGCCTGCGGGAGGTTTTGGTTGGGTTGGTGGGGTTGGCCGGGTTGGTGAGAGGCGGTCGGGTGAGCGCTGGAGGAGGGATCGGGGCAACGGGCTGTGGCGGCGGATGGCGATCGCCAGCGCACGGGTGGACGCGGGGTGCGGGCTGCGGCTGGTCACGACGCGTGCGCCTCGCGTGGTCCTGGCTGCCAGGTGTTTCTGGCCCTCCTGCAGTTGGCTCCTTCATCCCTGCAGCACAGCTGTGAGCCCCGCCCCAGCCGCCACCTGCGCCGATGCTGTCAATGTGCCGGCTTCCAACATCACGCGCGCGCCAGCACGTGAGACTGCCTCAATTACGCGCCACCACCCATCCCCCCTCACTTGTTGTTGAAAGAGATCACCGCGTTTGCGCGTGCGTGACCAGGCGCCACCGCGCCCATCAGCAGGTGCAGCAGCGCGCCGTTGGAGTGGCCCACCCCCACCACCGCGCTGCCCGGCGGCGCCAGGTATCCGCGGCCAGACTCCCGCAGCTCCTGGACTGCCGCCCTGAAGTCCGCGGCCACGCGGCGTGCGCAGTCCAGGTGCTGGAAGGTGAGCTGGTAGGGGGTGGCCACGACGGTGAAGCCCGCCTCTGCCAGCAGCTCCAGCGCGAGGTGGTACGCCACCTGCGATTAGAAAGGGATTGATAATATTGCAAGGGGAGGGTGACCACTCGGTCTAAGCAAGGAGTTAACCGGCGCACATGGCGCCGCTCATTCGCATGCAGGGCCAAACGCAGCCGTGGCTCATCGGCGGCGCGCCTCCCTGAGCACCCCCGCCCGCCCCCCCCCCCCCCC
>NW_014012124.1:3500-14490 GCF_000611645.1 Monoraphidium neglectum
CCAGTGCAGCTACTCTGCAGCTACTCTGCAGGGGGCCGCTGATGCGAGCGCAGTGGCTGGGAGGAGCGCCATGAGCGGCGGGGGCTGCCGGATCGCCGGCCGGAACAGCGGCTCGCCCCGCACCTGGGGCGCAGCGCCAGCAAAGGCGCCGCCAAGGAAGTGGATGATGGCGGTAGGGCGACGCCCTGCGCGCGCGTGCGCGACCCATGCGCCTGTCTGCTCCTGCGGGCGGGGACGAGCGGTCGCTGGCCATCACTGAGAGCGCTTCAGGGGTGCCGCCCTGACAGACATATGCGCTGTGCTGGCCTGCAGGGTGTGCACACCGCTGTGGATGCACTTCACACCATGTGTTGCGCGGTCGGCACCACTGGTTTCACCGCGCATATGCTGCAGCTAGGAGGCTTACCATCTGGCGCCAGACCACACTCGCATGGACCACTGCTGTGCGCCTGCGCATGGTTGCAGCGGGCTGGCGCAGCTGTCGTGCCGCCATTGCTGCGGGATTGGCGGGGTTGGGCACCACAGCACCCCGCAAGCGAGCGCCTTGGCTGGGGCTATGCGTGAGGTGCCGCATAGCGACAGGCGGACGACTAAGAGACAGCACTACTTGAATTAAGATTATGTCCCCAGCGCTCGGAGCACAGTGTGGTAGTCCAGCAATAAATTAATGTACGGGCCGCTCAACTTCGTCTGTGCTCACTCAACCAGGGAGCGCGTGCGGCAGCGAGTTGAACAAGTCAGTCACTGTCAGTTTAGTGTGATTGTCTCGACGAACAGGGCTGCAGTGGTGATCTGAGCCATTCACCGGCCGAGGGCTCGGGCAGGCAGCAGCAGGGCACAGCCATGACAGACGGGCTGCGTCAAATCACGCCTCCCTCGGCGGTGGTGCTAGACGAGCGCAAGTACCCAGTCATCACAGAGGACCCCAGCTGGTCGCAGATCTGTGAGTGCCGCTGCAGCAGCGCTGGTGGTGCTGCTGCCGCTGCTGCTGGCGCCGCGATTGCCTGCGCGGCTGTGTCTCAAGGCAGCTGCCATAGACGCATGTCTTCCCACCCCCCTTGCAGTCTCATCCTATCGGACAGAGGATTATAAGCTGCTGGGCGCGGCTGTCGCAATTGGGGCGCCGTGGGGCTACATCATCGGTGAGGGCAGCGCAGCAGCAGCGGGTGCCAGTTGGGTACAGGGGCTGACTCAGACCTTCCGTGCTTGGCTGCCTATCAACGGGCGTTGAATTGTATTTTGTTGTCGGGGGCTCGCAAAGTGATAACATGCACCGCTGCAGCGGTTGCGAGCCTCTGGGGTCATGGATGCGGCGGGTCTTCAAGCCGCAGGCCGGACCTTAGGCCCCGTGCCCCGCTGTCAACCGACGCGGCTCCATCCAGGCCACAAGTACCACCTGCCACGGCAGTCGGCCTGGTTTGGCGTGTTCATGTTTGGGACTGCGGCGGTGGCGCACACAACTCAGCTCGTGGCAGGCAAGTTCATGCAATGCCGGGTGCCGCCGGGTCGCGCGGCTGCTTGCTACCTGTTGGTGGTGCCAGCCTGGTGGGAAGGCGCCCGTTCCCTTGCTATCAGAGCGGCCCTGCGTTGCGCTGTGCTGTGGACGCCTTGCTGAGCCTGGCCGAGCCAGGGGCCCGGCGCCATGACTCCTGCGGTTTCTGCCCTGCTCTCTAATGCAGCGCGGTTGCTGGGCGTGCTGCCCAACGATGAGGAGGTCAAGGCGTACGGCGTGGAGAGGAAGGGCAAGTGACGCGGCGTCCTCATGGCCCGCACCCCCACCACGGGCGGCGGGCGGAGCCGAGCAACACAGCCTTGGCGTACGCAGCCCGGCGCGGCGGCTGAACATGACTCGGCAGCCAGGTGGCAACAATCGGCACTCTGCTGCGCGGCTGATGCGGCTGGCTAGCTGCCGTCCCCAGTGCTGCTGGCTCAGATGTGTTGCGGCTGCGAGGGAGGCCGGCTGGAGAGCCAAGGCGCTCCGCACCCTTTCCGCGCCCTCAGCTTGTACATTTGGCGGCGCCCATGCGCACGCGCTGCCTTTAGCGGCTTGAAATATCCCAGTCTCTCTAGACTCATTACTCCAAAAGTTGAGCCAAGTTCAATGTTACATGCTTCCCGCTTCCAGTCGCCTGATTTCACGAGTGCCAACGCAACGAGTAAACATGCACCGGTGGCAAGAAGAGGATAGCATACACTCGGAGGGTCTACGCTGGCAGCAGGCAGCCATCACCCCAAGGACCAGCGTTGGCAGGTCAGCACTGGGGCTGGACACTCGCGTCAATATTCATCACCACGCCCCAGCGCGCCGCTGCCCAGCCCCTCACGGCCCACGCCGCCCCTTGGCGTCGTCTGACCGCTGCTGCTGCACCGCCGCTGCTCGCGCTGCTGCACCATCGTCGGCTCCGCCCCCGCCTGCGCCGCCTTGACCGCCAGCTCCACGGACGCGGGCGGCGGCGGCCCGTACTGCTCTTCCAGCCGCTTGGTGTGGTACAGCACGGCCGCCAGCGCCGACGCCTGCTTGGGGTCGGCGGCCGACGCGGCGAGCGCGTCGCCGTCGCGCTGGCCGCCCCATATGGCCGCGAGGCCGCCGCGCAGGTCCCAGCCGACCTCCTCCAGGGTGCCCAGCAGCCCCACCGCCACGACGCCCCGCAGCTCGCGCTCGTCCACGGCGCCGTCGTCCAGCCAGGGGACCTGCGAGAAGGGGTGGGCCGGGTTTGTGGGGGTCATGAAGCAACGTGATACGAACACAACACAATTCAGGGGCGCGGTGGGGGCGGTGCAACAGCGAGAGCCGACGCCTGCGGTGTGTGGACGGGCGGACTGGGATGCGCGCGCATGTGTATGTGTGTGTTTGGGGAGAGGATAGGACCGGGCTTGGGCCTTCCGGCACGGCAGGAGGTTGAGCATTCGGCTGGCGCAGGAGGCAGGGTGGATCAAGGGGCCGCCCGCCGCTGAAAGCTACCCAGCAGTCGCATGCAGGCGGGTGCCGCATCAAGACGGCGCCCCTTGCACCGAAGCCCCTCGCAGAGCACAACAACCACTGCTGCTTTCAGCCTGCGCGCACCCCAGCAGCCGCTTGGAAGCAGCCAAGACTGCAACAACACATCCACCGCCCCGCCAGCTGTCAACCGCCCTCAACCGCCCTCAACCGCCCTCAACCCCCCCCCCCTACCTGTGCCAGTATCGCAAAGACCTCGTCCAGCTCACGCAGGTCGCGCCCCACCTGCTCGGGGCTCACCGTCGCACCCGCCGCCGCCTCCTCATCCTCGTCATCCTCCTCGCCACCGCCGCCGCCGCCGCCGCCGCCATCCCCCCCGCTGCCGCCGCCGCCGGCCGCCTCATCGGCCGCTGGGAGGAGGTGGCAAGGAATGACAGTTTGGCCAGAAAACTCAGGACAACCGGTGTTGGGCACCTGGAGAGGGTGCGTGGGGCACACAGCTGCTGAGCCGCCCCACACCCCTCCATGGCGCGACCGCAGCCTGACGGCCCGGGCCCGCACCTCTGTTTGACTCCGCGATGCGCCGCGCGATGTCGGCAGCGGACTGCGTCGTCGTGCCCCAGCTGTCCCCGCCCTCCACCGGGCCGCCATCCCCGCCGCCCCCCGCCGGCCCCGCCGCTGCGATCAGCTGCTCCAGCTGCTCCAGTGCACGCGTCGGGTCCGACGCCAGGCGCGCCGCCGCCGCCACCGCCTCGTCCACCGACGGCGCCGCGGCGCCCGGGGCCGCCGCCGCGGTCCCGCTGCTGCGCGGCGCTCGCCGGCGGCGGCCCTGAAGCTGCTGCGGACGCGGCTGCTGTGCGTGCTGCTGCTGTTGATGCGCCGCTGCGGGCGCGTCCTCAGCGTCGCCGAGTGCGGCTGCTGCGCGCTGGCTGTCCAGGCGCAAGCTGATGCCCAGGGGCACGCTCGTGGCCGCCATAAGCAGCCCCAGGGGGTCCAGCATCGCGCGCCGCGCGGCGCCCTCTGGCAGCGGCGGGTGGCCGTCGTCCGCGCGCCGGGCCGCCCTCATACGCCGCACCTCTGCTACCTCTGCCGCGCGCGCGTCGCCGCTGCTGCCGTTGCCATCTGTACTGTCGCCGTCGTTGCTTTGGCCGTGGTAGCATGACAGCGCTGACAGCGCGCAGCCGCGATGCTGGCCAAGGCGCTGCGTCGCATGTTGCGCGTCATGCAGCAGCAGCGAGCTGCGGGCCGCCGACAACGCATCCTGACGGGACGTGCAAAGGTCAAGGTAATCATGTGTCAGGCTACATGAATAGCGACCCTCAGAACAGCTAAAGACTACCTCGCCGAGCAGCGAGATCCCCCAGCCCTGCGCACCTGCACTAATCCAAGCGTCCTGCGTCGCATGTTGCAAAACTGACTTTGTTTTCTATGGTCACCGTATCAGAGTAGTTTGCAAGCTCACTGAAGCCCACACATTCAAAGGCAGTGGCACGCAATCAGATCGCGGGTGTGATAATACGGTATAGTAAGGCGTGGCATCCGAACAGGCCGACTGTGCGCAGTGGACAACCACCAAGTGCACTAGTTGAAGAAACAAAGGTGATCGAGACTGCGTGCTGCCCTCTCCTCTGCACCCGCTTCTTCTTGGCATCAACCAGACGCCCTGCAGCACGCCGCCCAGCGGCAGTGTCGCGGCCCATCTTGCCCAGAGTTATGCCGCTTTACTGAAGGCGCACACCCTAGCATTGCGGTAGATCACACACGTGTGTGCCGCGTGCCCGCCTCTCGCTCGACCGGCGCCCTGCACAGCTGCGCGCCGTGCTCGGCCACTCTGCTAGCCTGTTCACCGCCCCGACGGCTGCGGCGACCGCCTGTCGCCATGATGCGCCAGGGCTACAACCCGGCGACGTGAGATCCCACCTGGGACCTGTTTCCTTGGCCCAATTGCTGGGGTCTGGAGTCCTTGCAGCCGTGCCCGGCCGTGCGCATGTCCCGGCACTCCTATCCCCAACCCGACGCCACAACCCTTCCGCACCTCAAACACCCCACCTTCCCGGCAGGTTCTTGATTTACAACGACAACGACCTTCTGACTCTCTACTGCCAGGCCGTCGCGGCCCTGGGCCTGGCGGCGCCCCCCTACTTGTTGATACTGAAAGATGCCATCGGCGGGCTGGAGCAGACAATTGTTTACGGGCTGCGCTTCACGGGCGCCACGTCAGCATTCTTGCTGCTGGTCCACTTCATCGCCGCCAATGCGCGGGTGGTGCCGCCGCGGCATCGGGGTGACAAGGTGTCGTTGGCGCCGGTGCACGCGCAGCATGCGCTGTCGCTGCTTTTCACGGCGCACCAGGTGCGCCGCTACGCCACACGCGTGCCTGCGCACATCACGATATGAGATTGCCCTCACCCCCCTGTGAGGGCATGTCTAGGTCGCAAGGGCGTTCGCGGGCGCATATGGGGGCCCCCCAGACGTGTGCGCAGTGCATTGTACTGGGAGCCTAGCCGGGACTCCGAGGGGTTTGGGTTTGCAGCACAGCGGACTGCAGTCGTGGGGAGTCGCGCGCAAGGCTGCCTTTCAAGGCGCTCGGCCAGCAAGGCTGGTGGAGGCACGCGACGGACCAAGCCGCACGCGTAACATGGTCTCGCCAGCAATGCGTGCGGCAGGACAGCGCCTGGCCTGCACGCACGCCCTTGCCACTACCTGCAAAGAAACCCTCCCAGGCATCAGCACATGTGGCTGGCTTGACCAGGCACCGGCTCTGCCCCGTCACGCAGTACACCCGACCCCCCCCCCTCGCCCCCGCAGATGCACTTTGCGTCGGCGGCGGCGCTGGCCTGCCTCTTCCCCCAGCGCCTCCTCGCGCAGCCCCTGCCGCTCACTGCGCTGATGACGCTGTCGTACGCTGCCCTAGCGCTGCTGGCGCGGCTGTGTGGCGCGCTGCGATGCACCTGGACGGCGGTGGGGGCGGCGCGGGCGCTCGCGGCGCGGCCGGGGGCATGCCAGGGCGCGACCGCGACAGCGTGCAGGTGCAAGGAGATTTAGGAGGGCGCTCATAGGACTGACTGCGTGTTGAATCATGGACAGGGGGAGCCGCTTGACAAGGAGGGCACTGGTGCTGGCCCGGCTGCCCCGCGCTTTGCAAAGCCCCTTGGGCACTCCCCCCACCCAAGCATCCATGGCACGCTTCCGTGCTCGCAGGTATGTCTTGGCCGCCACATTCACCATCACCTTTGTCTGGCGCGCCGTGGAGCACGCCCTCAACGGGCGCGTCCTGTCCCACTCGACGGTCGGCGCCCTCGCGTTTGCTGGCGGCTGGGCGCACGCCGCCATCAGCTGGCAGCGGCGGCGGCGCGACGCGCAGGCCGCGGAGGTCGCACTGCGAGGAAAAGACGAGTGAACGCGGCAGCAGGCGGCCGCGGGTCTCCAGGAGGTGGGCCAGCCGCTATTGCTGGGACCTGGGACATAAAAAAAGAGGTGCCCTCCCACTTCTTGGTAGTTTGCTGGTTCGAGTGCCCTCTTCCGCTGATGTGTGAGAGGATTCGCTGTGCGTTGCTGCTCTTGTCAGGCTGCTGCCCCTGAAGTGATTTGAGCCTGCACAGTACAGTAACCCAAACGCCAATCTCAAAGCGCCAAGATAATTGCAGCATTGTAATTTAGAGGATGTTCCCTTTCTCACAAGCTACCAGCCGCAGCCAGTCAGCCACATCGCCGACGACTTCGACGAACGCCCCTCTGGGGTCGTGACGGCTTGCACGCAACGATCATCAGCCAAAAGAGGGAGGGCGCGCGATTACTGCCTAACGCAGTCCGAGTGCTGCCCGCTCTGCAGGCCTAGGTGCAGGTGCTCAACGCCGCTCAGCCTAGCGGGTGAGGGGCCCCTGGGCGCTTGTGGCCTGCCAGCACCAGCACCTCAAGATCTGAATTCTGACTTGTGAGGCACCTGTCAGTCAGGACAGGATGTGTGATGAAGGATCATCCTTAACAAATCTGATCAGCCCACAGCCTCGGGGCGCGTTGGTGGTCGCACTTTGTCCGCAGGGGCGTTCCAGTACCGTACGGTAGAGTGGGTGTGCCGAAATTCCAACATCGCGCCAAGCGGTTCCCATCTGTTGGCTGAGTGCGTTTCCCTAGTTGATGTACCAAATTACATTGCACTGAAGGCGCGCAAATCTTATGTCATCGCACCGAGTGACAAATTTCGACAGCCTCGGGCAACGGTTTCATTCGCGCAAAATCCAGGGCCGGGTGTCGACAGTGACAACAAACAACGCCAAGGATTCACAACACATGAGAACGCCAAGGATTCACAACACATGAGATGCTCAAAGTCCGTGCCGCTCCATCCAACTGTGCGTACCAGCCTGGCCGCCCTTGCTTGTGAGCTCGAACCCACCCGTGGCAGGGGTTGCAGCGCCACTGCGGACCCCAAGCACCAGCAACATGCCAGCCACGCGGGCCGTCCTCAGCGCCTGTCTGCTGCTAGCTGTAATAGTGGCGGCCACGGCCGCGGCGCGGCCCCACCCCGCGGGCCCTGCAACGGTGCCTTTCCTGAGGCGCCGCCTGGCCCGAGTGGTGCAGGACCCCCCGCCCTACACCCTGGGCGTGTTCAACGGCACCGTGGTCCCCGTTCCCCAGGGGCCCCTGGCTGGTAGTGAGATCGACAACTTGGCCTGCAAGGTCCCACGGCCCTCAGGTGAGACACGTTGCCTGCCTGCCTGGCCGGCCACTTGGGAAGCCTGTGCTGCTGGTTCGTCAAGCGCTCCCCCTGGCAAGGCAGGCACCATGCTGACACAAAGACACAAGTTGCTGACCACCTCCCTCTGTCCTAAACACCTTGCCTTTGCACTCCCCCAATGCTGCTGTTCACCGCAGACCTGCGCCAGGTGCCCGACAACCTGGTCAACCTCATCTTGGACACACTCGTCACCAGGCCTGCATGCGAGGTGCAGCTGGCAGTGTCAAGTGGCTTGTCGTACAATCCCTAGGGGCACACAAATGTGCACCAAACAGGAACCCTGCATGCCATATCCCTACTGCCAGTAAGGTCGGAATGTAACAAACAGGCATTTCGCTGCTGCGTTGATGGTCCGCCAAGCGTTGCAAAGGAAACCACCAGTGACAAACTTGCCCTTGCTGTGCTGCAGGTGCCCCATGGGATGGTGCATGATGACAGCTGCGGTATACTCATACTACCTACTGTAAAAGTGTTTTCAACGGCAGATCTGCCCGCTTCCCCGGGTCTGCAAGCGACTGTGCAGGAAGTACAGTGGTTCAGCTGGTTGGCAAGGCGCCGACACTAGAGAACAAGCACGCGCGGGTGTTGCACTACACACATCAAACATACTTCTTACAAAACAGAGACATTTTCAACACATTATTCGGAAATCCTTGTTCACGGCCACAAACATGCACCCGTCTGTCTTGGGAGCCCCGCTGAGAGTGCGTGGCCGGAGTCAAATTTTCTGGAGTGCGTCTAAAGCCGCTTTGGTGCTGACTAACGCTCGCTGGCGCGCAGGTCCACCAGATCAGCTCTCCCCGCGGTCATCACAGCAAAGCAGGTGAGCTTTAGCACGACGCGCTTCAATGATTGAGACAAGGCTGTTTGTTTGCTTATTTGCGGTGTCATGCCGTGCATGCAAACGGATGAAAATGCAGCGCCACCACTGCTTCGCTGCATGCGCACGGTCCGACAGCACCATGCCCAGGCTTGGCGCCCCCGAAGCGTGCGCTGCGGGCCAGGGCTGTCCCCGATGGCAAGCAGCAGCAGCAGCCTACGCTAGATGTGGCGAAGGTGGCGGAGCTCTTCGCGGCTCAGCCGTGGGCCACAGCTGACGACCGTGAGTAGGGTCGTGACCACAGTGGGTAGGGTCGTGACCACAGTGGGCGGTCTGCGGCAGCAGTGGCAGCTGCTGGCGCCTCTGGGCAGAGGCTGCTGCTTTCTTGCATGCCATCGAGCAGGCCGGTGCTGCGGGTCTTATGCGGCTGATGGGCCACAGGCAAGCGCAGCCGTCCTCACTGACGCAAGCGCGTTACTGTTCACACGCGGCCCCTCAGAGCGCGGCCAGCTGGAGCGCATATCCAGCGTGTTGGGTGTGACCCTGGGAGAGGCCAAGGCCCTGGGGTTCAAGAAGAAGGCACTGCTGGAGCTTGATGAGGCCGAGCTCCAGGTCTGGGGGGGCACGGGTACACTCGCAGGGATGCCCCGTATGTGGTGTCGGGCGTGCAGCGCTGCTTTTGACAGCGTTTGCCTACACGCGTGCTTGCTTGCGTGCGTCTGCATCGGTGCAGTCTTGTGTGGTGCTGCAGGGTAGGTGCCTGAGTGCTGTGTCTTGACAAGCGCGTGCCGACAGGGGCTGGCTGCTGCCGCGTGGTGGTCGTCGACTAATGCTGCACAACACGATCGCCACCCCTCACTCCGCAGTCGCGCGTGGAGCAGGTGGCAGCTGGTGTGGGCGTCACCCTCGAGCAGGCCAAGCGCATGGCAGCCATACAGCCAAACTTGCTGCTGGAGCCCAAGGTGCGGGGTGGGGTGCGGGGGGTGCGTTGTGTGCGTGCGCACGATTGCCTGATTGGAAGAGGCACGCGCGCTGTGCTTGCCTGGACCAGGCCGCTTAGCTTCCATCAGTGGAAGAGCACCTTGGGGCAAGCTGGACCAAGCGAGAGGGTATGTCATCCCGGGAGCCTGCCCCCCGCCCGCGCCTGCCCCCACTGCGTCCCGGCAATGCTCGCCGCCCGCGCCGCTAACTGCCCCGCCGGCTGCCCGCGCCCCCCACCCCCGCAGCGCAACTCTGAGTCTCTTGCGCTGGGCCTGCGCGCCATCAGCTACGAGCTGGGCTGCCCCAAGGAGGAGGCCGTTGACCTCATCCTCAACAACCGCAGCATCCTGCACGGCAGGGAGATGCACCTGTCCGTGGCGGACATCGCGCACCTCGCCATGCTGCGGCAGCCGACGGGGCGCATCGTAGACTGACGCGCCGCGCGGGCCGCGGGCTGCAGGCGGCTGACGGCGGGTCTCGGCGGGCGGCGTGCGGCGGCGAGGTGCGCGCACAAGCGTGGCGGGCGCCGAGTGCCGTGGGCCGGGGGCACTGCTCGTGCACGCCCGCTCCGGTGCTTCGGTGCGAGGTCTGGCATGTGAGTGTGTGTGTGTGTGTGTGTGTTTGTGTGTGTTGCTGGCTGTGACCCAGCCCAGGGGCTGGTGCGCACACGGCGTGCACGACGGCACGCGCGAGCGACTGTCGCATACGCTGGTGGCTGTTGCGCAGAGCAAAAGCAGCACAATCATTCGTATGCGAGGGCTGCGCGCATTGCTTTCAGCACTGCAGGTGGCACGGTTGATGTATTCAAGCTGTATATTTTAGAGCGACGCTTTGGGGTCCCGCAGTGTGCTGGCATCCTGGTCGGCACCAGTTGCCAGCGGCCAGGGGTGGCGCAGACCTGTGCCATTCCTGGGCGCATGGAGGAAAGCCCTGGACATGTAACAAATCGCACAAAATTCGCGAAACGCGTCCGCGATTGAGTCACCACGGAAATTACTGATGGGTGACAAGTAACCCGGCGGAACGGCGAAGGCAGCCGACGATGGGGGTGTTCTGCGTTTTCCTGTTTCTAACGCTTCACTCAGGCCAGAAGTTTGTCGCCTCATAGTTGTAATACACACTTTTGCATACAAGCTTCAACATGAGGACGTCTAAGGTGCGCTTTCCCTGCCCTGTCGGCTCAACGCGCCTCCGGGACAGCATTAGACCCCGCTCGTGTAGTGAGGCCGCACGAAAAGCGCCAAGTATGCCGAGCAGTGTTTTAATCCGCTACTCTGCTGCGCAGGTGGTGCTTGCGCTCTGCGCTGCGCTGTTCGTGGGCGGCGCCGGTGAGGCTTGCCGCTGGGAGCACCCAGGAAGCCTGTCTTGGCGGACCTTTGTCTCTGCATCCCATTGTGTGGGTGTGCTTGGTCCATTGCGCCATGCCACTGTGCACCCCTTGCCCCTGCGCCGCTCTGCACCCCCTGCGCCCCCCAGCCACGCCCCACTCACAAACGCCACGCCCACCCCCCCA
>NW_014012123.1:0-13652 GCF_000611645.1 Monoraphidium neglectum
AGCTCGTGTCCCCAGTCAGGAACCAGGAGGGCTGCTTCACCTGCACCTCGCAGGCGCTGGTGAGGCTTCCAGAGCCGTTGTGGGAGCGGGACGGTGCGCCTGAGGAGCGGTCCTCGGCTGGCCAACTGCGGCTGCGCGCGCGACGGGGCCGCTCAACGGCACGCGCCGCCCGCACCTGCCTGGCCGGTTGGCTTGCCGCGCCCGCGCCTGCCCGACTTCGCCGCCTGCCGGCCGCTGAGGCGCTGCACGCGTGTCCCGCGTCGGCTCGCCCCGCGCCCCGCGCAGATCGGCGCGGCTGAGGCGGCTGTCAGCGCGGCGAGGCGCGGCACGGCCACCAACCGCAAGTTCAGCGTGCAGGTGGGCCTGGGGGGCCGCCCCTCAGTGGGAAACATGAATCTCCCGGCTGTCACACAGGTTTCAGGACCGCGCGCCAGGCGGCTGCATTCGCCGTGTGCAGCGACACGATCTCTCTAGGCGGGCGCGCGGCTGAAGGCAGGGCGGCAGGCGACGCTTCTGGGCGCCCGCGCGAGCCCTCTCACTTCCGCGCGCAGCTCCAGCGCTCAACGCTCAGCAGCACGAGCCGCCTCACCGCCCCGCCCCTGCCGCGCCCCCCCCCCCAGGACTTCCATTTCTGCGCGTCAACGGCGCTTGGCGAGCAGCGCAACTGTAGGTCGGCAATAGAGGTCGTCGCCGCGGCCAAGGCGCTCGCGAATCTCCCCAAACCCCTGCTGCTGGACAAGTGCATGCCCTACACAGTGAAAGAGGACACCCCGTCAAGCACCAACTTGTGTCAGCCACGGTGCGTGCGCTGCGCAACGCGTGATCGCCGCTGCCTTTGACCCGGCGTGGTCGCCACCACACACAATCGGCCGAATCTCGCCCGGCCGTTGCGGCACAATTGCCCATCCAGCTGAGTGTGGTGACCGCTTGTCGGGCTGGCTTTTGGGGCCGCGCGGCCACGCCTGGAACGATTCTCGATTGTTTGTGTGTAGACGAATAGCCGTCGCGCGCCCGAACGCAACCTGCACCGCAGCTTACGCTCGTACATGCACGCGGCGCGCACCCGCGTTTTCAAACGCCCCGGCTCGCCAGGTGCTCAGACGTTGACCCGGAGCTGTCGCAGGGGAAGTTTCAATATACAATGCTGACCAGCCCGTGGCAGGTGCAGCAGCACATCCGACAATGGTGCGAAGCCGTGGGGGCTTGTGCGCTGCTGCTGGCGCATGCACCTGTGGTGGGGGTTCGGTGCTCGCTGCATCTCGTCGTGGCAGGGAGCCCGCACCATCGACAGCCTTGGCAGCATCGGTTTCGGAGGTTCGTAAAGCAGCGCTGCTCACCCCCACCTAGGCGCTCTCATTGCCAAACTTGACAATCTTGGGCGATCCGACGCACAGGGGCGGCGTGATCACGCGGGTTGATATTTATGATGACTTCAAGCCATTTTTCAAGGCCAACCCTAATGGTGCGGGCGCGCGCCTGTCGCGCTGTCAAGGCCTGGATGAGAAAACGCAGTGCCCAGATCTTGAGGACCCCCGCCCTCATTCGCTTTCACATCAGCCGGGCTTGAATCAGCAGCCCCTCACATCTGCCTCTGTGACCTCCTTCCTGCTTGTTCATGCTTTGCCTGACCAGCTCGCCGCCTTGCTTGACGGCCGGCAGCAACCCGCCGCCAATGCGTGCGACCATCACCAGCTGGATGCACTGGCGGCCTGGTGAGGGTCGACAAGCCGCCCTCACGCAAGCCGTTCGCTCCCTCCACACGCAGGCATTTACCGGGGGCCCGATGAAGCCTCGCGGCTATCAAAGAAGTTCATGCCCCACGCGGTGTTGCTCGTCGGTGAGGGGGTTTGCCAGCTGCGTGGGCAACCATGCCCACTACGAGCAACTTCCTCTGCGCAAGCCCCATGCTGCTGCCTCTGCCGCTGCCTCTGTAGTTGCCCTACGTGACTGCCGTCATTAGTGATGGAGTCAAGTCCGCAGTTGCCTGTGCCGCCGCTGCTGGCGCTGCCAGGATCTATTTTGGGGTCGCTCACTCAAAACCCAACAAAATCATTGCACTGTGCGACGCGCGATTTTCGCAGGGTACAACAACCAAGAGCGTGAGCGGGTCGGGCTCTGGAATCGTTGACGGATGGGGCTGGGTATCATCCCAGCCACTGTATTGCAGCTGCCGCCGAGCTCCAGTCAGAGGCCCCTCTGACTGATTCGTGCTCGGAACGGCTACGTCGGGCCGGCCCGCCTGCCAGGGCGGGCAAAAGCTGGGTTGATACCCTTGAGTGGGGAGGCTTGCTTGAATGGTGGAGCAGCCCGGCTAATCTTGACGCGCGGGTGGCGGGCACGGTGAAAGCATGTTTCACTAATCAACCCTTCCCGCACTGCATCGCGCTGGCGGCCCGTCTCTCCAAACAATCTCCTTCGTGGCGCAACGTGGCTGATCTGCTCTCAGGCTACTGGTGAGTCCCAGGCCTTGGGTACGCCGCTTTCAAGGCACATTTTTCCGTGATTGCCGCCAAAGCGGCAGCCTGAAGCCAGCAGGATAGCAAGGGTACTGTTGAGACCTAGCCCAAACAAGGCGTGCATGGCGCCGCTGCAAGCCACGATCATGCCTGAATGATGGCTGTGAGGACGAAACTGTCGTGGCCCCGATCAGCCGCCTGCCCGGCTGCTGCCAAGGAATCACCTCCCCAACCGAACACGCCCGCCCCGCCACAGGACGTTCAAAAACTCCTGGGGCACGCAGTTCGCGGTGAAGGGGATAGCGAAGATATCATTCGACGCCGTCCAGACGAATATCCTGGAGCCCGACAAGACGTGAGCGCCGGACGGCCGACGCCCGCAGCCTGTCTTCCCCTGGCAGGCAGCGTCACCGCTCCGGGGTCTGTCCCAGCGCTCGCTCGTGCCCGTGGGTCAGGCCCCGCACCCTCCAGCAGCCGGTGCCTGCAAGCTCCAGCTCCAATGACCCGGCGGCGGTCGCTCCTCTGCCCCGGGTGGTAGTAGTTAGTCAGCATTTCTCATTTCCCTTTGCATTGATGGCATCCCACTGACCAGGTATGGTCTCAAGTTTGAACCCAAGCTGCCCACGCCCTACAAGCTGTGCCCACACCCCAAGCGGCGAGGTGCGCACTTGAGCTCATCAGGGGTGCGCCTGCATTGAGCCAACTGCTGCCCTCGATCATTTGAGACATCGCACCACCACGGGGGCCTGCCAAGCACCACCACGATTGATTGCACCTTTAGCTCCGCGAAAAGCAACCGACCCAACACATGTGCAATTCGATACATGCGCCTCCCCCCTCCGCCCTCATGCTCACATGCCTTGCGGAAACGCACAAGCACATGCGCACGCCCACGCCGCACCCCCTTTCATCCGCGTTTCCTTCCTCACAGTCACGTGTTCTGCACACTGTTCACCCTCTGCACCATCCGCACCCCGCACACCCTGTGCGCGTTGCGCACCCATCGCACCTGTTGCGCACCCCTGTGCACGCTGCGCACCCTGCGCACCAATCGCACCCCACGCACCTGGCGCTCTTGCACCCCCTGTGCACCTAGGCTGCTACCTGGGGAAGCCCCCACGAGGCATGTGGCCCGCTGAGCTGGCATCAGACACGAAGATCAGCCTTCAGGTGCGGTGACACTCTTGACACGCGGCGGGGCCCGACTGGTGCGGTGCTGCTGTTGCTGCATCCTGGCCACCAGCGTGCTCGCGGCGCATTGATATGCGGGTGGCGCAGGGGTGCCCACGACCTAGCGGCTGCCACGCGAGCAGCTGCCGTGCATCAGCAGCTTGTGTTTTGTTTGAGCCAGCTCAAGCCTTGCGCTGCAGCAAACAGCATATTGCGCCTGCTTGTGGCTCGCAGGCGGCTCTGGCGGGCACTTGCGCTTCGATGCCCCGCAACGCACGGCTCTGCTTTGCTGCACCCCTCGTGCGCTCGTTCACCCTAGCATTGCCCTGCAGCCGCAATCCCCCATGCACCCCCCACCACCCACACCGTCACACCCATAAAATCTTCCCACTGCCACCCTCTGCAGGACCTATTAATGGACAATCTGAACGTCATAAAAAGTAAGACGCATTTGCGCTGCACCCAGTTAATCGACGCCCTCTGCCCGCATGCACTCGCATGCACTCGCATGCCGCCGGGCACCCCGGGCACCCCCTCCCCGAGCCCCTCCCCGCGCGGCCCGCCCACAACTTGGCCCCCTCCCCCTCCCGCCCCACGGCCGCCACCTCAGCGCTCGACGAGCCCCTGGGTGGCGCCCACGTCGTCCTCTGCGGCCTCAACGAGGATACGCTGAGGACGGTGGAGATAGAGCCGTCCTGCCCGACCCCGGCCCCGAAGTGCTCCGAGGCTTCGCCGCCGCAGCCGGTGCGCGGCATGTACCTACTCAGCAAAGACCAGGTCGGCGACAAGACAGAGATACGGGTGGCGTGGGGGCTGCCGCCGGGCAACGCGTGCGTAAGGGAGGTGAGCGGCTGATCGCGGGGAGCGGGCGTGAGCGCCGCCGCGCCTGCACAGCCTTTGCCTCTTACGCCTTGGTTGCCACGCAGCGACGTGTCGGCGGCACCCGCGCAGCCACGGCGGGGCTGCTGCGCGCCCGGTCGCTTCCAAGCACCCTGCTCCTTGCTGGGCCCCACACCAGCCCCTCCCCGACCCTGTGCTGCTGCTGCTGCTGCTGCTGCTGCTGCTGCTGCTGCTGCTGCTGCTGCTGCTGCTGCCGCCGCCTCGTTGTTGAACCCTGAACCCTCAACCCTAAACTTTTGCTCCTCCCGTGCCCTCCCCGCCGGCCGGCGTCCCCCGATCGCTGCCGAGCAGTACAAAGTGAATGTGCTGAACCTTGCCACCCGGAAGATCACTAAGCAGAGCATACCGCTCCAGAACAGCAACGCAGCCGGTGAGGCCCTGGGCTGGCAGTCAAGAAGTGCGCAGGGGTTTGTGGGCAGTGCAGGGTGGCGTAGGGGGGTGGGGGTAGTGCGCGTCACAAGCGGCAGACGCGCTGACTCTAGCCTGCAATGTGGCCGCGTGACGCGGTGCGGCGCGCACGCGGTGATGCTAGGGGAGGGGTGCTCGCTCCCTGGGCCCGGCCTGAAAATGCTACCGCTGCCAGTAATCTACAACACACTGGCCCTCTTGTGGGGTAATGCACGCAAGACCAGGCAGCTGGAGGCGTCCCTTGCAGGGGCCCGAGGAATGGGACATCCCCGCGCTGCGCCTGCCTCCTGCACGGATGCACTTTTGCTTCGCCGCCGCCGCCCCTAGCGCTGACGCCGCCCCGCCCTCCCCCCGCCGCCGCGCCGCCGCAGGCATTATGCGGTTCGTGACGCGGCCGCTGAAGGAGGGGGAGACGCCGCCGTCATACCTTTTTGACATCACGGCCGCCAACAGCGCGGGCAGCTCCCTGCCGCAGTCGCTGACCGTGCGGGCGTGACCCGACGCCTGGGGCCGGGCGTCCCGCGCCGGAGTGATCCGTGTGCGCCGCGCGCGACAAGCGCGGCGTCGTGCCATCAAGAACTGGTCAAGACCGACTAAAATGCGTGTCGAGCCGCGGCGCAGCGCGGCGTGGCGCAAACTTGCGTCTGCAGCGGGAGTTCGCGGCGCGAATAGCGTCAGGAACCTGCAGGCTCACAAGCCACTTACGCCCCCGCCTTTCCGCAAATCGCGACTCAAGGTGCATCAAACGGCAATTGTACTTGCACAAACATGCATAGCGTACTACTTATGCTTGATTTCCTCTTGTCTACCCTTGCTTATCCGCACCCAGGCTCGCACACTTGCTCTTACTTTGCTGCTCTACATCCAAGCGCCGCCGTAGTTTGCATGTAGTGTATCGCCCCTGCCAGGTTGCAGCGGGCCGGCGCATTCAATCGCACCGCCATTTGCAATGCCTGGGCGCGCCGCGAGCCTGTGCGGCAGCGCCATCCATTGACAACAGCCCGGCTGGCGCGCAGCAGTTGGCGTCAAAAAATGCAGCACCCCGCGAGGCGGCCAGCGCGGCGCGCCAGTGCCGGGCGCGCGGCGCTGCACATGTACTGAAGCACGGCTCATGGGCAGCCCTGCTCGCACACGCAAAGCACGCCATGCCTCCCAGCTGCAAAAGCACCTGCCTGTTGCGGTCTTCAAGTTTCACTCTTGCACACAGACAGCCTCACGGTGACAGGGCCAATGCGCGCTACACCTGTGCGCCCTAATACACCCCGCCAAGCTCACCCTTGGGGGCGTGGCTGAGCAGCGTCTCCCCGAGTCATGGCGCCGCGCAATTTACTAACAGGTCGTCGCCTTTTGTGCCAACGAACTCAAGACGCCCTCATGCAATTTTTCGTTTGGCTGGAAATTGCATCCAAATGAGCGTTATTGCAGCAGGAGCTTCTGATCCGCCTGAACGGGCACGCGCCGAGCGGCCGCGAGCCAGGGCGTCGAGTGCGATGCGCGACGCCCTTTCCCTTTCGTCCGCGTACGTCCTTCGATGGACGGACGGAGAAGTTGCTGGTCGTTCTGTGTAAAGTTTCGCAGCGGTTTGGCTGCATTGGAGGGGCTGCCTCGAGCACAATCTGGGGGCCACGAGTGAGGGGCAGACCAATGCGGCACTGCGGATTGCCGCCGCCTGTGGCTGCGCCGCAGCGTCGACCAGTAGCACCGCGCAGGGCCGGGATTCATGGGCCCTTTAGGCTGGCTTGATCCAGCGATGGGATGACTGCCGGCGCCTGGGCGGGGGAAGCTGCCACCAACCGCATGAGGAATGGTGCACTTACAGCAAGGGAAAACCCGGGGCCCCCGCCAGCGGCCCCACGGCAGGTGTCAGCCGCGGCGACGCTGGGGTGGAGGGTTGCGCACTTCGCAAGTGTGGGCGGAGAGCTCCCTGTGGCGCATGGCAGGTGAGTAATGGGCGCGGGCGGATGGCTTCCTGCGCCGGCGCATGGCCGGCGTCAGCTGTCCTTGGGTTCTGAGCTGACATTCTGCAAAATGGTTTCAGCACCCTGCCTACACTTGGCGGCGAGGGTAGACCGATATTGCAGGTGGGTTTATGCACAGGACACGTTGTGTGACGCGCTCGGCGGCCCTGTCGGAGCCGCGGCGCTGCATCGCCAAGTGGCGGAAGGGAAGTTGCCGGCCGCGCTTCGGCGCCGATGCTCAGGTTCCCCCCACTGTTGATAGGGCGTTTCGCGTTCCGCACACAGTGTTTCGAGCTGCTTCTCATACGGCTCTCCTTGCAGCAATCGCGCAAGAAGCCGGTCGTGGCCACTTCATCGCATCCTCAGCCAAATCTTATCATCTTTTGTCTGTTCCTCAGTAAACGGAGAATTCAGAGGATTTCACATGTTTTGCTGCGGTCGGTGTTGAGCTCCAGGCGAACACCGGGGCGGGCATCAGGGGGCATCAGTGTGCGACCAGCCCCAAGCAGCAGTGCCCCGTCAGGCCTGCGACCCTCGTTTTTTGGACATCTATTTTGGGAGCTTGGAGCGGGCGGAAGCCCGCGTGGACTCCCGCTTCGCGTCAGTTGCCCGCCGCGGTTCCCCATCAGCAGCAGCCATGTTCAAGCTGGTGTATCCGAAGTTGTGGGACCCAGGTGAGGCGCGATAGGACACATTGCGCCCGTTGCCGCCCATGTTCCGCGCATGGGGCCGCGGCGCATCATTTTGCGCAGCCCCATGCTGCACTCGGCGGGCGCGGAACAACAGTTGGGGCGCCGGCCGCCACGGGTCATGCGCCCGCTCGTTGCGGCGCAGGGCCCCCTTCGATGGACTCGCGCCCTGCGCCACGCGCGCTTGCTGTGCGCACCCCTTGCAACGCTGGCTGCGCCCCCGTCGCAGCCCCTGAGCTCACTCCCCCTTCACCCTTTCCGCCCCCCCCCCTCCCGTGCCGTGCGCCCCAGTTAAGCTCCACGACTGGTTCAACCTGGTCGTGATCGCACTGCTCAATGCCCTCAACATCTCGTACCTGATCACCGGCGAGGGGTGAGCCGGTCCCTCACCCCGCTGCGCGCCCGGCTCCGCAGCTGCCCGTGCTCCCCTGCCGCGCCCTAAGCGGCATCCCCAGAGCCCTCAGAACATGCGCGCACCCGCCCTCATCCCCATTGCCCCAGTTTCACTGTTTTCTGGACCACCACCATGCTCTACTTCCTGTTTGACACCGTTTTCGTTGGTGAGCGGCCCTGATCGCACCCATTACACCGTTTTCGTTGGTGAGCGGCCCTGATCGCACCCATTGCAGCCGGTCCAAGCGACGGTGCCGCGCCCGATCGCAACACCCGCGCTCACCCTTCACGCGTCTGCCTGCCGCCGGGAGCCACTAGGTCGCCGTTTCTCGTGGCGGCGCACGCCCACGGCGCCCAAACCCTCGCCGCAGTGCGAGCAGCAGGGGCGGCTCCCGTTGAGGTGCCAGGCGATTCCAGGGGCATTTATGCGCCCCCTTCGCCCCTCCACCTCCAGCACCACCACCTCTCCTCTCGGGCCCCTTGCCACCCACCTGACCGCCCGCCCTCTTGCCCTGGTGTCTACCTCCCCCGCCCCCAGGCATCTACCCCCAGAGCGTGAAGAGCCCCGTGGTGATCCTGAGCCACCACCTGTGCACCGCCCTGTACATGCTCATACCTTACAACTACCCGCAGTACCACTGGTGCGCGCGCGCACACATGCAATCGTATTCATGTGTGTGTGTGTGTGTGTGTGTGTGTTCGTGCGCGTGTGCGTGTGCGTGTGTGCGCATATGAGAGAGAGAGAGATTGCGCGTGTGTGTGGGGGAGGGGGTGGGGCTGTTTCGTGTGGAGGTGGCTCGCCTTGCTGCGAGGCTGGCGACGGCGCTCCAGGTTGCGTTAGAGCCCGCGGAGCGAGGGGCTTGGTTCGCACTGCGCTGTCGGCCGTCGGCCTCAGCCCCCCTGGCCCTTGCCATGGCGCAATGACGCTCCTCGTTTATGTACGCGTACCGCCCCCACCCCGCCCATGCCAGGTGCATGGCGTACTGCATGCTGGTGGAGGTCAACACGTGGCTGCTCATCGCGCGGCGCTGCATCGGGGGCAAGCCCATAGAGCTCGCATTCTACGTCACATGGGTGAGCACAAAACACCACAACACACACACCGCCCTGCGTTGCAGCGGCGCGTGTCCTCGCGGGCGGCACGGCGCCGCTTGACTCTGCGGCCACGGCCCTGTGGCTGCGCCAGAGACGGCCCGGCGGTGCCGCTCCCGGGGTTGGCAGGGGTCTGGGGAGCGTCGGCCGGCATGTCGACACCAGCCTTGCCGCCCCGCGCCCGCTTTTTCGCCCCCAAGCCGGCCGGGTCGGCCCCGCGCCCACGCGCCCTGCCCGCCACCGCTCCTCACCGCACCTGGTCTGCATTTTTTCCCCCTGAATCCTTGTGCCCCTCCCACTCGCAAGGTCGGCCTGCGCAACGTGTTTTACCCCTACCTGATCTGGGCGTTCTACAAGGAGTGGCGCAGCGAGACGGTCATATGCGGGTCGCCCTGGAACCCCATCCTCATCACGCCGCTGCTGCAGGCGAGCTGCGGCATCCACGGCGCGCGGGGGGGAGGAAATTGCGCGCGTGCGACAATGCGCGCCGCCTGGCGAGCGAGCGCGGCGGCAGGCTGGGTGCGGGGTGGATGGGTAGTGCAGAGGAGGAGGCGTCGCGCTCTGCGACGACGGGGGGGGGGGCGGTGGACAGAGCTGTTCAAAGGGCCGCGCAACGTCCTGTCGCGCGGCGGTGGCGGCGACAGATCTCTGTTTCCTCAGTGCATGCTTTGCCGGCCAAGTGCATGCTTTGCAGGCTGTCCCAAAAATGCTGGGCCTCCTGACCCTCGTCGTCCGCCGCCGCGGCCTTGCTGGCGTTCTCGACCGACCCGCTGCCGCCCCCTCCCCCTATTTCCCACGCCGTGATCTCCGCATCAAGTCCTGCCCTCATGAGCTCTGATCCGACCGACCCCGGTTCTGATCTTTGTTTGACCGCACTTTGACCCCCCCCCTTCCCCCCCAGGCCTTCCTGACGGGCCTCAACTACCACTGGACGCTCCAGCTGGTGCTCAAACTCATGCGCCCGGGCGGCAAGGGTGCGAAGGGAGGACGGGGGCACACGTGAGTCGCCAGCACCAGGGCCCCGGAAGGGGCCGGTAGCAGCAGCCGCACACAGTTCAGCCCACCGCTGCCGGCGGCTGCGCTTGCGGCCCTGTCCCTGGCCGGCGGAGGCCGCGCCTTGTGTTTGGGGTTGTGGGCTTGGTGGGGATTGGTGTTGCCGTCGAGGGGTGCGTAGTGGGTATGTGAGGTTGGCCCCTACTACATGCCCCTCCAGTGCTGCTGGATTCTCGGGAGAGCTCTGTGTGCGGGCCCGGCAAGCCGAATGGCAGCGTGCCCGGTTGACTGACTCGTCCGTCCCCGCCGGGGCCCCCCCCATCTCCATCCGCCTCGCCACGCCCGCAGGAGCAGCAGCGCCTTGTCAGCGCTCGCAGACGCCCGGCCGCGCGGGCCGGGCCCCGAAAGGCGCGCCTGACGCCGCCGCAGACGGCGCCGCCGTCAAGAGCCACTTCCTCTGACGCGCCGCCCGCGGGCGTCGCTGCGCCACCGGCCGCCGCAGCCGCGCCCTCGCGCAGCCGGCCGGGGCCGCGCCGGCGGTGCCGAATTAGACCGGGCCGCGCGCCCCGCCGGCCGCCCCCGTTTTTCTGCCGGCCGCGGGCGCCACCTTCACGGGCGCGCGCGCGCGTCGGAGCGGGTGCCCCCACCTCGCCCTTGCTTTCCTCTCTCTGTCTGCCGCCCGGCCCAAGCCGCCCGCCCGGAGCCTGCAGCCCCGCCCCCCTCGCGGCGCCGTTCGCCCCGCCCGCGCCCGGCCATCTCGAACCGGCGCTCGTCCCCGCTTCCATCTTCGCAGCGAGAACTATCGACCCGGCGGCCGCCCGAATGACTTGTATGTATGACATCACCTTTAGAAACGACCCGGGGTGCCTGGGAAGACTGCACTAGGCGCTCATCCCGATTAGACTCCCCCTCCGCATCACAGCAGCGCACGCGCGCAGGCGCGCCCTCCGAACCGGAGCGCAACGCACGCCCAGCTGCAGCAAGCCAGGGGCCGGCCCGTTGCGCGGGCAGGGGGCAAGGACGGCGGCGGGCGCTCTGGCCAGGCCGGCGCGGCGCGCTCATAGCCTCTGAATTCCAAGCGCTCGCCCGGCGCCGTCGCAGCCCCCCTCTCTCCACGGCCTTGGGGTCGCTCAGCCGCTCTTTTGGCGGTGGGCGGCGCGCGGCGCCCGTCGTCTGCCGCTTGATTGCGAGTATCTCGCGCATGCACCCTGCGCATGCGCGTGCGCGCACGCGCGCGCTAGAGGTAGCCCGAGAGTGAGCTCGTCATAAGGCCGGGGGTCAAGCAGCGCAGGGGAGCAAGCGGCGCAGCACCGCCCCTGACGGGCGCTTGTGCGCGCCAACTTTACCGCCCGCACCCCCCTCTTCCTCTTCGCGCGGTCCCCTCTCGTTTCCTCGTGCCAGCCCCTCTTCCACTGCGTCCACCCAGGCATGCATGCGATGTGATTTCGCGCACGCACACCACACACGACGCCGCGGCCCCGCACCAGCTCGCCGCGGCTCCGCGCCCGCCCACCAGCAACCCCTGCAGATGTCGCCGCCGCCGCTCCCCCTATACGCCGCTACCGCGGCATCCCAGCAGGTGCTCCGGCCCGTCGCTTTCTAATTTGTGCCCCCACATCATTGCTGCAACAACCCCACACGCCCTGACGGCGCCCTGACGCCGCTTTTCATATTGTATGACCGGCCGCTTGGCAGCAGGTGCCATGAGTAATTATGCATGCACCGGGCGAGAGGCCGACGGGACCAGGGCGCTCACATGCTGCCTGTTGACTCTGCAACAGGTAATGCTGACAGAGACTGAATGCCGCAGGGGGTCATAGAGCCCTGTGATAATGGACATGAGCGTTTTTACAATAT
This sequence comes from Monoraphidium neglectum, assembly GCF_000611645.1. NCBI lineage: Eukaryota > Viridiplantae > Chlorophyta > Chlorophyceae > Sphaeropleales > Selenastraceae > Monoraphidium > Monoraphidium neglectum. The sequence goes on from NW_014012123.1 coordinate 11,917, forward strand.
GCAACCGTCGAAGGCATGCGGGGGTAAACAGCGGCAGGCGGAATGCGTCCGGCCGCTGCCGCAGGCGTCGCACGGCGCAGCATCGGGGTACGCCCGCCGCATGCATACAGGGGCGCAGCAGCGGCCGGGCTCGGCCAAACCGGTAAACCACAATCGTGAGGAGATGCGTACAGCAAACATGTATAGCGGGATCGCAAGCGGGGCGACGCACGTGCGGCGTACGCGCGCGCGCACACACGCGCGCGCGCTCAGCCGCCGAAGCCGTAGAGAGTGCGGCCCTGGCGCTTGAGCGCGTAGACGACGTCCATGGCCGTCACGGTCTTGCGGCGCGCGTGCTCGGTGTAGGTCACGGCGTCGCGCACCACGTTCTCAAGGAACACCTTGAGGACGCCACGTGTCTCCTCGTAAATGAGGCCGCTGATGCGCTTGACGCCGCCCCTGGGGTTTTGGGGTTTTTCAGGGTGGGGACGAGAGGTGTCAGCGGGCGGCGGTGGTGGTGATGTGGCAGCGGCAGTGCGGACGTGCTTGAGGGGCGTCACGGGGAAGAGGGGGCGCATGGAGGAGGTGGGGGGAGAGGCGGGGAACGGCGCAATATTGTGATCTGGCGCGGCGCGCGCGTGTGCGCTGCTGCAGCGCCTGCAGCAGCCCCCTGGCCAAAGCGCTCGGCGCGTGCGCAGACGTCCGGTGAGGTGCTGGCGGGCGGGGGCGGCAGGCGTGCGGGCTCCTAAGGGGCCTGGTGCTGTGCCGAGCTGTCGCATGGATGCAGGGGCCGCACCTGCGCGCCAGGCGGCGGATGGCGGGCTTGGTGATGCCCTGGATGTTGTCGCGCAGCACCTTGCGGTGGCGCTTGGCGCCGCCCTTGCCGAGGCCCTTGCCTGCGCGCACGCGGTCAGAGGGCGCGCGGGGCGGGCGCGGTGATGAGATTGGGTGGATGTGGCGCGGCGCGCGGCTGTTGGGGGTGGTGGGAGGTTGCGGGCGCGGGCGTCTGGGGACAGGAGCGCCGTGCTCAGACGTGGGCGGAAGCATGTTGAAAGCGGCCGCTGCTGGGCGTGCTGCGCGGCGCGCGTGCCTCCCGCTGCCCGACCCGGATGGCTCCGATCGTTTTAGTCAGAATACGCACCGCCCTTGCCGCGGCCGCTCATGTTTCAGACGCTTTTAGAGCTCGGGTGTTCTCAGGCGGATCCAAGATGGGCCTGCTCCTGAATGGGGCGAGAGGAGGCCTCTTGTGCAGCTGTCAATAGAGAATGGCATTGCAACGGGGCTGTGAATGAGTTTTGAGTGGGTTGGAAACAGCCGAGCTTTCGGTGTCAGGTGCGCAGTCACGAAAGAGGCCATTCGCTGGGCTTCACAAGCGCGTTTGATGATTTATGTTATGCTGAGTATGCCTCGCTTGGTTGTAAGCCGTTCCGTGCAGCTCAGATCGCTCGCTGCTGACTGTAGCCTTGTCAGGGTCCCAAAGCGAGAGCACCATGCGAGGTCCACAGGGATATCATGACGCTGGAGCGCTGCCGCCTGCCGACACATTTGGCCTGCTCGACGTGAAGGTGCGGGGGGCGCCGCAGTGGGCACGGCGACCCTGGCCACGGGCCTCCTTATGATGCCTGAAACCTCGTCATCGCGGCCCATGCGTCATCCCTTGTGATGCGTCAGCAGCGCTGCCTACGGGGCCGGCGACCAACCCCGCTCGGCGGGCGCCACAACCGCCCCCTCTCGTCATGTGTTCATCACCCCCACCC
>NW_014012122.1:0-8776 GCF_000611645.1 Monoraphidium neglectum
CAACAGCGGCGTCAGTGCACCCACCTAGGTCACTATGGCAACCAACCAGGGGGGGGGGGCCAGTCAGGTGGGAAGGCATGCGCACACTCCACGACCTCCTGTACTTGTTTTTCCTAGAGGCAACAGGTGGTTGCAGCAGAGCAAGGTCTGGAGGCTGTTCTCATTACCGATGCCGCACCCCTGTGACGCAGGTTCAAGGTCTCACAGGTGCGCCACGAGCCCAACATACAGCTGGAGGATGACATCATGAGGCTGCGGCAGGTGGGGCTCAGTCCATGCGCGTTGTGTAGGCGTGGAAAGGGTGCAGTGCCTGCTTATGTGAGAGATAAGCCGGTGCTATGCGCCTCGCAGGGTGGGCGTGAGCTGATGTGCGCACATGTGTGTGTGTGTGTGTGTGTGTGTGCACGCGCGCATGCGCGCGCGCGCGTGCGTGCGTGCGTGCGTGCGTGCGTGCGTGCGTGCGTGCGTGCGCGCGCACGCACGCACGAGCTCGGATGCGCCCGCGCGCATCCGCCCGCGCGTGTGTGTGCGCTTGCGTGTGTGCATAAAGCAAGCAAGCGTGCTGTAAGTCCAGAAGGCCCAACTTGAGATCTTGCGAGGCGCGCCTTGTTGCCCAGTTGCTGGCGGGGCCAGAGCAACAGCACCCTGCCTCAACAGCATCCCAATTGCTGCCCTACCGCGCCTCGCCCATCACAGGCTTTGTACAAGCTTGAGTACAAGCAGCGCCTTAGGCTCAAGGGGTGAGGCCCCGTCGTTGCTCTTCCACGTCAAATGCTGCGAATCGTGGGTGGGCAGCAGTGATCGCAGCCCCCCCCACCCGCGCATGTTGACACGCCCCTGGCCCTTATCTGATTGTTTGTACACAGCTGCATTAGGCCAGGCCTGCAGCTGCCGGTGTTGTCGTCCTGCTGCTTCAATCGGTGTTGACGGGTTCCACCAGCCCCACGCGATGATTTCGTTTAGTTTGTCTGCTTGCTGAACCAGAGACAGGTTGGAATTAGCATCGTCCCGAAAAGGCACCTATGTGAGGCCTTGCGCACATGGACTCCTGAGACCGCTGTCCACAACAATGGTAGCCAGACCGTTGATTTCTGCGGGCATGATTGATGGGCCCAGTTCTCAGCACACCAAGCACGCAGTGTAACACCAAATGTGACCAAGTCAGGAGGGACAGCACTTTTGCCTGCTGCCCGAGCTGGCCCGCCTGGTACAAGCTGCAGCAGCCACCCTGGGCAACAGCCATCAAGGGCGGGCAGGTCACACAAATCTCATCAAATTGATGTGAGTGCTGATTGCACATGTGAATTGCACAGCCGGGCTGGTCAACACGAAGTCAAACGGTGTTTGGTTGCGCCAGTTGCCGTTTGTCATTCAGCCGAGGATACTCTCCTAGCACATTCTCACACCCGATATTACAAGTATCAACACATCTATGCTCACCTGGCCGGCAAGGAGCACCTTATCCTGCACGGGAAGTACAGTTGCAGCTGCATGGTTGGCTGGTTCTGCTTGGAAGGGCCACATGGCCGCGATTTCGCCTGACAGAATTGAGGTTGTTCGCAGCGCCGTCTACTAATCACCCGCACCTGCGGTGGGGTCGGAGAGCAGTGCTGCTCATCGGCAGCCTGATCTGGGATGCTGCCCATCCTTTCCACTCGCATATCAACTTGTTTGGCTTCTCAGCAATATCTCGTTTGTCACACACTCCTGTGGGCCGCTGGCCGCGGTCCACGTAATTTTGCTGGCCCCAATCGCGGGCGGCAGCGTGCCGCAGCAAGGGATATGGAGCCATCGCGAACCATACAGGCCATAGATGCAGCGGCTTGCGCGTCTGTTCCATCTGTGGCGCCCGAGCCAGCCGCCGCAGCGCCGCCAAGGCGCCAGCACCACCCTCGCAAGCCCAAGGTGCCGCGCGCCGCGTCGCCGCCCGCCGCCGTCGTGGCGGCCGCCGCGGCCGAGGTCTTGGAATCGGAGATCGACCAGATTCTCCTGAAAACCAGCAAAAGGAAGGGGAGGAAGGAGATCCCTGCCGACCCCCAGGTCAGGGACTCCATCCGCCGGCGCATCGCGGAGAGCCGGGTCAAGAAGCAGTCGCGCCTCAGCTTCCACTGCCCCGCGTGCACCACGGTGCTCAGCCGCTCGGGCACGCTGGCGGCGCACGTCGCGCGGTGCTGCTCCGACATCCTGGACCCGAAGGCCGTGCAGCGGGTGAGTTGGCCCAGCCCAGCGATGCCGCGCCTGGCTGCGGGGCGGCGCGCCCCTGAGAACTGGGAAGCACCGCATGCTCCTGATTTCCTGCATTGCGACGACATGAATTGGCGTGCCTGAGATGCTGGGAAGCACGCGCATGCTCAGGGTCAATACACCATGCATACGGCATGCCGAAACGGCACACACACACACACACACACACACACACACGCATGCACACACGCATGCGCACACACACACACACAGCCATGCAAACACATGCACATGCACGATTGCATACCCGCGCCTCGAGCGCAGGCGTCCGACGCCGGCGACGCGGCCGCGCTGCAGCAGCTGCTCGACGCCGCAGGCCTGGCGGAGAGCAAGCTGCGGCGCCGTGCGCTGGAGATAACCTTTTTGCCCAACGGCGTCCGGACCACGGCATATGCAGTCCCGGGCGAGGCCGGGCCAGCGGTGACCGCGGCGGCGGGGGCCACGCAGACCGTGGAAGAAGATGAGGAAGAGATGCCGCTCGACGGCGCCGCCGCCGTCGCTGCTGCGGCCGCTGCCGCGGTCGTGGCGGCGGAGGAGGCGGAGTTTTCTTCGTTCCTGGAAGCGGCCAACAGGGCAGCGGATGAAGCGCTCGGCGCGCAGGGGGACGGCGGCGGCGGCAGCAGCGGCGGCGGCGACGGCGGGGCGCCAAAGGTCAGGGCGCCGCGGCTGCCGGTTCCGAAGGGCGACACCGCGGCGCTTGGCAGCAAGCGGCAGCGGATTGCGGAGGCGCCGGCTGACATTGCTGCGCAGCTGGGCCTCCCGTTGGAAAGGTGGGTTGGGTCGCTGCTTGCGGGCGTCAAAGGCGAGCGTCTTGCATTGCACATTGCGCGATCCAGCTCCATCAACGCAGCAGTACTCGTGCACACACATGCATCGCGGCCGCCACGCCTCTCGCCCTTACTTGTTGCGCCCGCCGGCTGCGGCTGCGGCTGCAAACACGTCGCAAACGCATGCACTGGCGCGCGGGGCCCGCCCCTTTACACGCCCGCCGCCGGCCCTCGTCTGCTTTGCAGGTCTGAGCGGCTGCTGCTGCGCGCGATGCGGGGCATACCCCTTGCTCACGACCGGGACGACCCGGTGCAGGTGCGTGGTTGAGGGGAGGGGGGAAGTGTGTGCACACGAGCGTGCGCGCGCGTGTTTGGGGTAGGGACGGGCTGCGCGGTCAGCTGCGGCGGCCGTGGCGGCGGCAGCGGCGTCTTTGGGGGATCCTGCGCTGAACACCTCAAACCCACCTTGCCGGGGCCGCCTTGCGCGGCGCTTTGTCGTGCCCGCGGCACCACACGCAGAGCCGCGCACGGGGCGGCGCGGCAGGGCGCTCCTCGCGCGACACACCCGCGCCCCTGGCGCCGCCCGCTCCCGCCCCTGGTCCCTCAACGCCTCAGCCGCGGACACCAAACCCGCTCACTCTTTCGTGCCCCCCTCCTTCCTTCTCAGCTTCTCACCTTACACTGAAGACCCGGCCCCTCTCAATGCACACATCGCTCCCACCACTCTCATCCAATACTTTCTTGACGCGTCTCATCCCCCCTCCCCCCAAAAAGGTGGTATACGAGGACGAGCATTTCATTGCCGTCTGCAAGCCCCCAAACGTCCACTCGGCTCCCACGCACAGATGGCGCGGCGGCAGCATGGTGGGCACGGCCCCAGCCAAGGCGCCGCCTCTGCCAGCCCGCCTGCGCCGGCCCGCCGGCGCAGCTTGTACCGCCGTCCAACCAGCTTGCCAGCGCCCTCCTCAGCCCACGTCAAATGAGCGCCTGACGTCGTCGCGTTTGCGCGCCCCATCTTCACACCCAAACAGGTCAACCGCCTTCTGGCGCATATGGGTGGCAAGCCGCCGTACCTGATGCACCGACTGGATGTGGACACCAGCGGCCTGCTGCTGTTTGGCAAGGTGGCCGAGGTCGTGCCCGGCGTCATGCAGCAGTTCAGGTGGGCGGGGGCGACAGCAACTAGCCCCGTACATGCACGGGTGCGGTGCAGTCAGGCCGAGGCAAGGCGGCAAGGCGGGCAGGAGGCATCAGCAGGGGCTTGAGGTGCCGGCGGTCAACTGCCGCGCCACTGGACGCTGCGCGGCGGCGCGCCATGCGCCCGTTTGCGTCCGCGGCGCCACCAGCCGCGGCCGCGCCCCTCGGCCGCCGCCCTTTGTCCTCGCAACCCGGCTGCGCTCGACCCGCTCTCGATCCCGACTTTCAGGGAGCGCACGGTCGCAAAAGAGTACCTGGCAATTACAGTCGGCGCCCCCCAGCCCCCAGACCCCTCCGGCGCCTTCGACGTGGACGCCCCCATCGGCCGCCACCCCTCGATCGAGACCGCGCGCCGCGTCGCGCCGCCGGAGGACGAGGAGGGCAAGCCGGCCGCCACTGGCTTCAAAGTTGAGGCCGCCAACCCGCAGGCGCCGCTGGTGGAGCCGGGCGCGGGCTGCGAGGCCGGGCAGCTCTGGCACGAGCGGGGGCCGCGGATCGGCGGCGGCGGCGGGGGCGGCGGCGACGACGCGAGGAGCATAGATGGGCTCGTCGGCGCGGCGATAGTGCGGTGCTTCCCCAAGTCGGGGCGCACCCACCAGATCCGCGTGCACCTCGCGCACGCGGGGCACCCCATCATCTCCGACGCGGTGTACGGCGTCACCGGCCCCTGGATGCCGCGGCAGGCGCTGCACGCGCTGGCGCTGACGATAACGCACCCGCTGACGGGGCAGCGGCTGCGGATGGTGGCCCCGCTGCCGGAGGACTTTCGGGCGGCGGCGCAGCAGCTGGGGCTGCAGCCGCCGTCGGACGCGCTGTGAACGCGCGCGGCTGGGCACACTGCGTTAGGCATTCGTTCATGATTTCGTACCTGACTCTGGGCTGCTGACGGGTGCTGCGTACCCTGTCCCGCCTGTCATCCGTGCGGGGCTGGCGGGGTCCTTGGCTTGCCGCCCTGATCATTGCAAGTGTACAGGCCAAGTCAGATCACTGGCTGCCTGCCTTTGGTGGCAAAGCCTCAGTTATATCAACGCTTCGTTGACCCTGGGTGTTACGAATTGCTTACCGTTCGCTTGCAGCTGTATAGGGACCACCGGCCGCTCAATGGAGAACAGCCACTGGGTACGAGGGGGGCCGGCAGAGCGCACACATCATGCAGCACCCACCAGCAGAGCCCCAGGCCCTCTGCGTCTCAGGACACTCATGGGATTTGTTGCCAATCAATAATGGTAGCAATGAGTCGGGATGTAGACTGGTCAGGTCCAGGCTTAACTGTTTTCAGAGTGCTGCAGATCAGCTGCGCTTTTCAAACTGCAGCGGAATCCACGCTGCATCCCAGCAATAGGCTGGAAACGGCAGGGTTTGCTTGCAGGTTGAGAGTGTGGCGATCGAATGAGACCTATCAATAAGGACATCTCGGCAACCAAGGCGACAGCCCTCTTGCGCGCACACCGAGCACTTGCGAGTGCGCCCTCGGATATCGCTTGCGCCCATCACCTTACACACTGCCCGCGCCCCCGGCCGCCGCCGCCGTCTTGGGCAGCTTCTTTGCAGCTGCCGGCAGCGAGCGGTGCAGCTGGTGCGCCTGCTTCTGCGCGTCCTGCAGCGCCGCCTCCACCTTGCCCAGCTGCTGCTGCACGCCGGCCACCACGCCGACAGCGACCTGCTGCAGGCCGCCCTTGGCCGCGGCAGCTTCCGCCAGCTTCGCGTCGCTCAGCGCCCGCGCCTGCGACAGCGCCTCAGCCAGCGCCGCGTGGGCGGCCGCGATCCTCGCGTCGACCGCGGCGGTCGCCGCCTTGGTCTTCTCCGAGACGCGGCCGTGCACCTGGTCGCCGAGCGACTGCTTCAGCTGCGCGACCTGCGCGGTCGCGTTGGCGACGACGCTTTCGGCCGCGCTGATCTGACCGTCCACCTGCCGCTTGGTCTGCTGCAGCGCCTGCGTCGCCGCCACAAGGTGCGCCGCGTCCGCGGCCGCGGCGATCGCGCCGTGCGCGGCGGCGGTGGCGTTGTTGATCACCTGCAGGTGGCCGTAGGCGCCGCTCTCCTTGAGCCACGACAGCAGCACCAGGCTCTTCAGCCGGTCGACGCCGCTCTGGGTCGCGTTCTGCAGCGCCTGCAGGCCCGGCAGGTACGGCACGCGCGGCTTGGTCAGCTGCTTCGGCACGGCGCCGGACTCGAGCGCCGCGGCGGGCGCTGCGGCGGCGTCGCGGCCGGCGATGAGGCGGACCAGCGGCAGGCCGGTCGCGTTCTGCGCCGTGGAGAGCGCCCCGAGCAGGCCCGTCTGCTGCAGCCAATCGAGGGTGACCGCGGCCCTCAGCGAATCTGCGCTGTTGATGGTGGAGTTGAGCGTCGCCAGCGCGGCGAGCGTGTAGAGGTAGGGTTTCTCCGTTTCCTGCTGCACGTAGTCAACAATGCCGGCGGCAGGCGAAAGCGTGGCGTTGAGGAGGGCGTAGGCGCCCGACTCCTTGAGCCAGGAGAGCAGCACGGCGCTCTGGAGCTTGTTAATTGTCGCCAGGTCAGCCTGCGCCTGCTGCAGGTGGTGGGGCGCAACAGGGTAAGATAGGAGGTTCTGAGGTCAGAATTGCAGGCACGGAGGGCTGCAGGGTGTTGCTTGATGCGCAGGGTGCCACTACATGTGCATGCAGGGGCAGCTGCAGCAGGTGGACGCGTTGCAACAGGCCAGGGATGCCACCATGCTTGCCACCGTCCGTCGCTCACATGCGTCAGGTTGTTCAGCTTGCCGCTGATCGCCGTCCCAAAGTCACCAAGCGCGGACCCGTGCGCGCCTGGCGTTGCAGTGGGGCGGCGGGCGTCAGTGTGGGCCGCTCGCAGGGCACAAGACCAGGTCTGCAGGCCCCAAGACCACATGACTTGCGCACCGAGCAGGCTGTCACAGCGCGATAGCGCACAGCGCTATCACACTGGCTCGCGTCATACTGTAGCGGATAGTGAAATAGCGCTGTGTGCTGACGAGCGGCCCTTCCTACCACATGCTGCGGGCAAGAAACCTCTCGCCCAAAACGGGCGACATGAGGGCGCCGCAGCAGGGGGCCGCGCCTACCTGCGGCGAGCAGCACGAACAGCGCCAATAGACCAATAAGACGCCCCGCCATTGCTGTTATTGGCGCGTCCTCTTGTAACGGGGGCACCCTCAAAATGAGTGCGGCGGGTAGGCCGTAGCTTTGGGTGCCCTGCAACGAAGGGGCACCGATTGCTATAGATCTTGTCGTTTGGGTATATTTTATTGCTGTGATTATCAATCGGCAGTTTTCCCTCAACGGCAGCCTCATTCCATCACTTCCCTGCAGCTGCTTCGCTTGTACCCGCCCAGCTCAGAGTCTGTTCGTCGTTCAGCTCCTCTTGCAACATAGTATTGTCGTGGATTGCTGAAAATTACGCAATACATCGGCTTATTCGATCCTACCAGCTCTATACCTCTGCTGCAACACACTCTCCCGCCCAGAGGTGTATTCAAACAGTGATCTACCCAATATCGCAGCCCGAGTTTCACAGGCCTCTTTCGCTGCTGATTATTTGTTTCATCATCATAAGTTTTGCGTTCGGATTCCAAACACCCTCAGTCGCCCGCCGCATTTCAAAAGGCCCGGTCTCCCTCCTTTTGCCCATACCAGTCGCGTGCCTACACTAGCCCAATCAGAGCAGCTAAATACATATTTCACAATGACCGCGGCTGTGGATGCACACGTCGCGGGCCTCGATCTAGCAGAGGCAGTACTGATGCCCCTTTCGTGCATCAGCAACGTCCCTACTAGCCCACGCAGCGCCAAGAAGCAGCGATTGATCACGGAATGCCGGTCGCCGACGACCCCAGCTCAGCCACGGGCGCTTGCTTTTGGCGCCGACTGCGGCGCCGCCGCCCCGCGCCCGCCTATTGTCGAGGAAGACCCCCTGGCCGAGCCGCTCGCCTCTGCGCGCGAGCTGCTGCGCGACCCCTCCGCCACCGACGGCGCGCCGCTCGGACGCGAGGCGCAGCACGAGCGCGTCGCGGCGGCGGCGGCGGCGTTTGCCGCGGGCGGGCGCGGGGAGGCGCTCTATGTTTCAGGTCTGCCCGGGACGGGGAAGAGCCACACAGTATCCCGCGCGCTGCGCGCGCTTGACGCTGTGGAAGGCGGCGCCGTCTCCACCCTCTGGATCAACTGCATGGGCGTCGCCAACGCGGGCGAGGCGTACGGGCGGATCCACGCGGCAGCGCTCGCGGCCGCCGCCGGCGGCGCCCGAGCCAGCACGCCCGGCAAGCGCAAGGCGCCGGGCGGCGGCAACTGCGGCGGCGCCAGCAGCAGCAGCAGCGTGACGGGCAGCCTGTCAGTCAGCTACGAGCAGCTGCTGCAGGCGCTCAGGGGCGGCAGCGGAGGGGCGGACGCCTCCAAGAAGCGCCGCAGCGTCGGCGGCGGGCGCGGGGTCGGCGCCGGGGCGGGGTGCGGCGGCCCCGCGGTGGCGGTTGTGCTTGATGAGGTGGACGCCCTGGTGGGCAAGGGCCAGCAGGTGGGTGGGGGCTAGACCCGCCGCCGACGTGGGCACGTATTTTCAGGAGCATTCGCCTCGCCAGCGGC
>NW_014012122.1:9132-9804 GCF_000611645.1 Monoraphidium neglectum
CGTATTTTCAGGAGCATTCGCCTCGCCAGCGGCCGCGCCCGCCCCTCGGCGGCAACGCCTGGCAGTCGCGGCCGCCTCAGACGCAGCGGCCTCTCGCCCCCACAGCGCATGTGCTGCCCCTCTTCGGCGTTGCCAACTCCCAAAAAGCTCCACCGCGCGCTCCCATGCCCCGGCCCCAGACCTCAAACCCCCAACGCCCCGCCCCTCCGTATATCCACACCCTCAAAGGGCGTCTATGACCTGTTCATGCTGCCCCACCAGCCGGGCGTCCGCGCCCTGGTCATCGGGATAGCAAACAGCATAGACCTGACCGAGCGCGCCCTGCCTGCCCTGAAGCTGCGCGGCTGCACGCCGGCGCTGGTGGCGTTCCCCGCCTACACCGCGGCCCAGGCAGCGGCAATCCTGAAAGCGTGCCTTGCGCAGCTGCCGGAGAGGTGCGCGCGTGGGTGCATGGGTTGTTTTGGGGGCGAAGAAAGGGAGAGCTGCTGGCGCTGCAGGGCAGGCGTCGGCCCGGCGCGGGCGGCGCCGCGGCGCCGGGACAGTGGCTACGCCGCCGTGCGTTGGAGGGCGGCTTGCAGGCCGGCGGCCGCGTCCCGTAGACGAAGCGTCCGCCGACACCAACCTATCCCCAACGCCAGCCGCGCACCACGCTGCCCCGCTCACCCCCTTCCC
>NW_014012122.1:9971-10952 GCF_000611645.1 Monoraphidium neglectum
CCCTGCCACCCCCGCCAGGCTCATAGACAGCACCGCCCTCGAGCTGTGCGCCCGCCAGGTGGCCTCCACGAGCGGCGACCTGCGCCTGGCGGTCAAGGCGTGCCGCGCCGCGCTGGACGCGCTCGCGCTCGCGCGCGCTGGGCACTTCGCGGCGGCGGCGGCGGCAGCAGGCAAGCCGAGCGCCGGCGGCCAGCAGCAGCAGCAGCAGCAGCAGGAGCAGGAGCGGCAGGGTCAGCAGCAGCAGGCAGCGGCGGGCGGCAAGGCGTCGCAGGCGTGCGTGGGCGTGAGGGACATGATGGCGGCGCTGGGGCGGCTGGCAGGTGGGCAGGCAGGTTTTTTGGGATGGCTTTCTTAGACGGCTTGGCGCATATTGATAGGGCTGACCAGTGCTGCGCCTTTCCAAAGCCTTTTGCTGCCGATGCCACCAGCAGCCCCTAACGCCCCGCAACCCTCCGGCCCCCCAACCTGCGCCCCGGCGTCGCAGGCGTGCGCTCGTCGCAGCACGGCGCGGCGACGGTCGCCAACATTCGCGCGCTGCCCAACCAGCAGCAGCTGCTGCTCTACTCCCTGACCATCCTCTGCCCCCCGCTGGACGCCGAGGCGGGCGGCAGCGCGGGTGCTGGCGGCGGCGCCGCGCCTGCGCCGGGCGCGGGCCCGCAGAGCGCGGGCAAAGGCCGGTCAGCCTCCAGCCTGTGGGCCGACCTCACGCCCGGCCGCGGCGGCGGCGGCACCCCTCACTCGGCCGCGAAGCCCGTGCGTGCGCCCGCCGCGGCGGCCGGGACGGGGCGGCGGCTGTTCGGCGCGGGCGGCAAGGCGGGCGGCGGCGGCTCTGGTGGCGGCAGCCGCAGCTGCGTGCTGGCGGTGTCGCTTGATGACGCGTACGGCCAGTACTGCCGGGTCTGCAGGCTGGTGGGCATGGGCGCCGCCACTCGCGCCGATTTGCAGCACATGGCGGACCTGCTCGCGCAGATGGCTTTGGTG
>NW_014012122.1:11477-14693 GCF_000611645.1 Monoraphidium neglectum
CCCGCCGCGGCCGCCGCGCCGCCCGCAGCCGGCGGCGGGACGCCCGGCACCGGCGGCCGGCGCCGCAAGGGGCCGCGGGGGTTTGGCGATGCGGGCGGGACGCCCGCGGCGGCCGGCGGCGGCGGTGGCGGCGGCGGCGCGCGGCTGTCGCTGCGGGCGGGGCACGACGAGGTGCACCGGGCGCTGGCGGCCAACCCCGCGCTGCGGTGCCTCGTGGATGGCGCCTGAGGCGCATCGCCGCCGCCTGGGGCTCACACTGTCACGGGCCGGCCGCGGGCCGCGTCAGGGGATACATAGCGGCTGCGGCGGTCGGCTTTCCGTGCGGCCGTGCGGCCAATTTCCATTGAATGCCCTTGACTTGGTTGTTAGCTGGGGCCGACAGAACTCCTACAAGGATTGACGGGGGCTTCTTGGGTGCGCCTCCCCTGCCGGGGCTGTCACTTTTTTGCAGGTTTAATTTGATCCATTCTGCTTTCGCTTCAGGTCATTCCACTCTCACAAACTGGCATCCAACTGATCACGGCGCGATGGTGACGGCGGCCCAGGTGTGCGCCCTTGACCCCACCAAGCTGTCGCTTTTGGCTCGCCACTGCGCCTCTGCAGCCCCCTGTGTACCCTGGCCCATTTGCTCGGGGTATCGCCTTGCAACGCTCCCGGATTTCTAGACTTAGGTTGGCAGCAGGTGCGGGCTGAGGTGCTGAGTTATTGCCACCAGGGCGGCCATGCATGCGTGGTGGCCTGCCTCATCACTTTGGTGGCTGCAAGAACCGTGTGAGAGTGGTACCGCCTGCATTCAGGTGGGGATCAACACTCATGATGGGAGATATTACTTTACATGCCAATGTAATTGCTGTATGCGGATCGGTGAGCTCCTGGTCTCATGTCATGTGGTTGACTGCTGCTACAGTACTGCGGTTGGTCGCTCAGTTGAGATCGCTCGATGTGCCTCTCATGCAGTCCTGTCTGGAGCCATTCACTCGCTCGCCACATAACGGGGTGTGCGCAAACGCGTGACGCAGCTCAAGCGCGCCTGGCGCAGGTACCGCCCTGTGTGCCTGCGTGCGTGCGTGCACGTGTGTGTGTGTGTGTGTGTGTGTGTGTGTGTGTGTGTGTGTGTGTGTGCGTGCGTGCGTGCGTGTGTGCGTGCGTGTGTGTTTGGAGGGGGGTTGTGGAGGAGAGAGAGAAATTGAAGAGAATTCTGCTAAGCCATGTGCCTAAGCAAGGGCCTCCCCAAGGCGCAACGATGCCGCAGGTTTGGCCTACAGCAGCGGCATCACTTGCCCATGGACCACTCCCCCGTCCTGCACAGGCGTCCCACGGTAGCGAGGGCATGGTTTACATTGACCCCAGGAATCTGTTCCCCCCCCCTGCGCCACAGGTGGCAGCAGCAGGGGTCGCGGGTGCGGCGTGCATGCGAGCAGAGCAAGCATGAAAGCAACGAAAGGAGATGTTGTTGGATACTGTATGGTGAAAGCAGCACACAATTTACACACACCACTGATGACTGATATGATAAGCGGGCTAACAGCAAGCATTGCGATGCCTCACGCGTGTCGCTGATCGCAGGGCTGCGCCGGCCAACGGCGGGCATGGCTGCCCTGGCCTCGTCACTGGGGTCCCCATCGAGCAGGCGTGGCGCGTCCTCAGGGTCGCAATTGCGCAACCCACACCGGCCTGGCACTGCAAGCGCAGCGCTGTATGGGCGCGCGCGGGGCAGCAGGGTAACAAGAAGGGGCACATAACAAAAGCAGAGTCCGCCGAAACCATGGTGATGTGAATTAGGGGACAAGTAGGACAATGGACGGGCCAAGGACAAACAGCAAGGCACCCTTGTGACCCAAGCGCTTGTGGAAGTGGCCGGATAGAGGCAGCCGCGGAGAATTGCAAGGAGCCCAGCCTAGCCTCGGGGCAGTGGCGCAGCAACCAGATCAGAGGCGAGAAGGGGGGTCGTACGTGGGGGCGCGGGTTTCACGCATCCCCCTGGGCCCTGGTTTACCCCACAAAGGTCCAGCTCCGGACTCTTTCCATCTCCCCTTGATAATCATCACTTGATGAAAAGAGGCCGCCCTATCGCGTTGAACCGCCAGCGAAGCGTTCAGCATCGGTGGGCGTTGGCGCCCCCTGCGTGTTGAAGGGCCGCCAGCCAGCGCGCCGCACCATGGCGCCAGCCTGCCCCTCAGCGCATCCAAGCCAGGCTCCTTTAGGGCAAAAGCTGGCCAAAACAATAGCTTTTTACTATCTTCTTGTCATTGTGCTTAGACCAGCTAGACTCCTCGCGCCGCTCTCGCCAACCAGTTAGCAGCAACAAGGATCAAGGATCAAAGGAGTTGCTATGAAGCGGGCGGGCGCCCGGTGACAGTGGCGCAAAACACTACACACGCACAGGCGCATGACAAAAAAGTCACTGGGGGCCACGTGCAATGAGCTCCGGCATGCAGCCAGCTCCGGGTGCACGCCTGGCTTCCGGCCAGCTTCCAGAAGGCGGCTGGCGGCAGCCAGGCAGCCTTGCTCGCTTGCTTTTGGTTGACCGCTCGCATTGCTGCCGGCGTCTTTTGGCTTCCTCATTGGCTCTGTGGTCTCTGCCAGTGGCCCCCCTTATGGGCCGCGCACAGGCCCACTGTAAGATTTGCACCCTAGAGGACACCGTCTGGAGCGTTCCGTGGCAGCTCTTGGTCGGCAGATGCCAGCAGTATGCATAGACCCCCTCGCACAGCGCAACTAATGGATGAGCGAGCAAGCAAGCAAGCATCAGGCAGCGCCAGAAGCAGCAGGGTAAGGCATCGCGATCGCGGCTCAGCCCCTGCTGGCGTCACCTCCAACCAAACCCTCAAATCAGAGCAGTGACACCGCACAGCGAACACCCAGGAAGCATGTACAGTACGTATGGACCTCTTTGCTTTGTTTCGCTTTGTTGTAATCCGCGGGCGGCCCCAGGACGCTGTACCAATCCTAACCCTAATCCAATGGGCTAGGCTGGAAAGACTGCTCCCGAATGAAAGAGCACAGCACACACCCGGGAGACGAGCCCGGCCCTGGGCCCTGGAGCCTTTCGAAAGCACGCACAGGCGCGCCGCAGGTTTGGCCGCGTGCAGGAGCGGTGCCGCGTGCCCGTGGGTCGTGGCCCCGGCCCCCGCCCAATAGTAGCAATAGCATGACTTTGCAGGGTGTTTTTCCCGATTTTAAACGACCCCGATTTGATTTGATTTGATTTGTTAC
>NW_014012121.1:0-1760 GCF_000611645.1 Monoraphidium neglectum
CCCCCGCCGCGGCCGCCCCCGCCGGCGTCGCCGTCGTCCCAGAGCCGCAGCGCGCCGCTCAGCGCCGCGTCGCCGGTCAGGGCGGGCACGACGTCGGCGGTGTAGCCGCCGCTCTGCCAGGCGCGCTCCGCCAATAGGGACCCCAGGCTAGCCCGCAGCGCCTGCAGCGCCCTGGGCGGGCACATGCATGGTTTGTTGGATGTGCCATGGTTCAGGCTGAAAACCAAGCGCCTGGCGGCTTATGGGTTGCTTGGCCTGCGACACCAGATTGCTTTTGGCACCTACAACTGCATTCTAGTCCCCCTAGCACCGCAGGGGACTCGACCATTCTCACATGCACAATTTGAGTGCAAGCTCGCCACCAAACTAGGCCACAAGGATTGGGCGCACCTGCAGTCGCACAGCGTCACCGCCGCGTAGCACCCAAACGTCGCCGTCGACTCATCGTACTCATCCTCCTCCGCGTCCCCCACGCCCCGACCCACCGGCCCGCCGCCGCCGCGGCGGCCGCCCCGCGCGCGCTGGTGGGTCCAGCCGGCAGCGTGGGCCCGGGCGGGGGGCGGCTGGGCCTCGTAAATGAACGTAGGTGGCTGCAGCAGGGTGAGGCTGTTGAGGGTGCAGGAGCGCATCTCTGGGATGTCGTCCTGTGTGTGTGTTGTGTGTGTTGTGTGCGTTGTGTGTTATGTGTGTGTGTTGTGTGTGTTGTGTGTGTGTGTTGTGTGTGTGTGTTGTGTGTGGTGTTGTGTGTTGTGTGTGTGTGTGTGTGTGTGTGTGTGCGTGTGTGTGTTGTGGGGAAGCCGTGCTCCGGCACGCTGTTGGCAGCACGGCGCTCACGTCATATAGCCCTTCGGGGGGAATCCGTGCGGTCGCCACCCGCCAGCCGGAGGAGTCGCATTGCCCTCCACTGCACGTACAGGACCCGTGCTTCGCACAGACTGTGACCAGCTGGGTTACACCTCGGCCCAGCCCTGCCCTGCACGGCCGTCATTCGCACCAGCCACGACCCAAGCACGCTTCGCGCAGTGCATCTTTGTATGCGTTCATGATTGCAAACACACAAATTAGCTCTCACGGCGCGCGCATGCGCACAAGCGTCCACAAACGCACACACACAAACACAAACAAACACACGCACGCGCGCGCACCCTCCAGAGGTCGAGCCGTGCCGCGTGCACCCGTATCATGTGCACCAGCTTTGGGTAGGGGTTCAGCGCCAGCGGCGGCTCAGTGAGCGCGCGGAACAGCCGCGCCAGCAGCTCGTCCAGCTGGGTGTCCACGGCATACTGCAAGGTGACGCGGAGTGACGTCACCGGGGCGGGGTCGGCACCGTTGCGAAGGGCAGGGTGGGATAGGAGGAGGTTGGGGGCGCAGTGCTTGGGGGCAGCCCAGCAGGGCGCGCAGGAGTACTGTGAAATCAAGATCGAAGAAAGGAAGACAGGGAGGCAGCAGGCGGCAGGCGTGCAGAGCCAGGCCGCCGCGCGCACGCGCCGCGAGAGCCCTCGAGCCCCGCCCTGCTTTCAACTCATACGCCCCCCTCACCTGCAGCATGACGCCTTCGACAGCCACCCGCTCAGCGACGGCGCCGCTCCGCACCTGCGCACACAACGGGCAGCATTTGCCAATCCAGCCTGCAGACCAGAGCTGCTCGTGCCAGCACGCTGTTTGGCGCACCAACGTGGTTGAGGCGGCTGTGGCACCGCCCACCCACCTGCGCGTCGGTGGTGGCGTGGACCTCAGGCCCTGCCCCTCAAAATCACGCG
>NW_014012121.1:2248-14125 GCF_000611645.1 Monoraphidium neglectum
CACACACACACACACACACACGCACAAACACACACAAACACACACACACACACACACACACAAACACACACACACACGCACATACACACACACACACCTGCGCGTCGGTGGCAGCACGGACGTCGAGCACCCAGTCCGGCGTGGCCCAGTCGCCCTCCTCCGCCACGACAGAGTGCGAGGACCGCGCCATCAGCGAGTCGGCCAGCCTGATGCCAAACCTGGCACGTGGTTGATGAACACCATGTGAGAGCCGAAAACAGGATGCCGAGTCAAGCATGCGGCGACCAAGTAATCACACATTCCTGGTCAGGCGCTGGGCGCGCCAGCGCCTCCACACGTCTTTCGGCGACGGCGAGGCGTGTCCGAAAGCCTTGCAGCCTACACTCGCGCTCGTGCTCGCAGAATGGGTCTTGCCCCAGCGTGTAAGGGGGGTGCTTGCCTGTGCAGGGCCCAGGCCACGTCGCGGCAGCGGTCCAGCAGGCCGTCCGCCAGGCTCAGCTCTGTCGCCTCCATCAGGCGCTGCGTGGGGGCGCATGGGCGGGGCCGCATGGGTGGGGGCGCATGGGTGGGCGGGGCGGCATGGGTGGGGGCGCGTGGGGTAGGACGTGTTTGAGACACAAGGACGAACATGGTATCTTGCTCATGTTCGAGACACAGTAAGTGATGCATGCACTGCTTTCTTTTGTGGCATGCAGCCATGTGGCTCCCTCTGGAAGAGGGCTACCTCTCACCAAAGCCCAGGGGATGCCTCTGCGCAGATGGGATGCCTGATCGTACCCACTGTGACTGCCAGCCGGCGCCCCGCACCTGGAGGGTGTGCACCGTTGGCTGCGCCGCGCTGATGGCCGCCTGGCACTCCGCCGCGGTGGGCGGCACCGCGATGGGCAGCTGCCGCACAAGCTCCTCGAGCACGGTGGATATGCCTGCAAGATAAACAAGCGTCCACACATTAACCTGTGTGCAGCTCTTCGTTTTGCTGGGCTGCACAGGTTTGCAGCGTCAACGAGAAATTTTTAAGCCCCGCGTGACGCGGCTGTCGCAGGCTGGGGCTTGGAGGGCAAACGCGCCTGCAAAGGTGCCATTGCCGCTGCTGGCGCTCATGCGGGGCGCCAGCTGTGTCAGCTGCTCCAGCAGCTTGGCCTCCATCTGGAATTTGTGGAGCCACTCCAGCCTGGATTTGGGTATATGATCGAGGGGTGCGATGCAGAGCTTGGTGTTAGTGGGCAGATCAGGCAGCCGGGCAGATAAACAGGTAGGAGCAAGCGGAGCGGCAAACGTCGAGCGGCGCACAAGCAGGTGCGCACTAACAGCACCCTCCTTGGTGGAACACACCCTGACATGTTTTTGAGTTCAAAGGTCAAACAGACACGTCACCTCCCCAGCGCAGCCAACAACAGCCCCGGCGCAGAGCGGCCCAGCATATCACATGACACCCAGGACCTGATCACCTGGCCAGAGGCGTCGAGTCGTCGTCGTCTCTGAGGCGCCGCACCCCCGCACCACTCAAGCGCCTCTGCTGCTGCAGGTGCAGCTGCGACGCGCGCCGCCCCTGGCCGGCTGCCGCGTGCTGTTCGCTGGAGTGCCGCGCCGCCGGCCCGGCGTCCGACCGGCTGCCGGCCGAGCCCCGCGCCGCGGGGGCGCCGTCCTCCCCGCGCATCGCCGCTTCCCCCTGCTCGATCAGCTGCAGCCGTCTTGGCGGCCAGAGGCGCGCGACCATGAGCACCGCCTGGACTTCTCGCACCACCCCTGGGCAAAACACGCGTGCATTAGCTCGTGTCAGGCGCATGCAGACGGTTCAGGGTGACATTCCCACTTTACAAGACTCATTATCCCATTGAAGGCCCCCAGCACACACACGCTGCACTACAACACTGCAAATCCCAGGAGGATCCACCCATCCTCGCTAACATATCAAACCCTATGCACCCTCTCCAACGCACCCGAGATGTCCGCCGCCCCAGAGTTGAGCATGCGCAGCAGGTTGGTGGCGGTGCTCAGGACCATACCCATCTCAGACGCCCCAGACCGCGGGATCACGAGGTCCTCCAGGGGAGCAAGGGGCGGAGGGTTCCGCGGCGGCCCCGGGGCGCACGCAGAGCGGTCCTGGCCGCACGTGAGGTGGCCGGGGGAGGGCGGGCGAGTGGGCTAGTAGGGGCGAGCACTGAGCTTGCTGTGCCAGCGGTGAGCTCTGACACAGCATGGCAGAAGTTTGCAGGCGTTGCATCTGCATCGGTTGTAGAACGCGAGGAGAGTGCGCCGTTCGACGGAAGCGCTGGGTGCTGACAATATGTGCAGGCGGGCCGGATGCCTGAGATGCCGTGTGCCTCAAGCCATACCTGCAGCAGCACCAGGAGCAGCATCCGCCGGAAGCCCTCCAGGTTTGCCCCTTGCCGCAAGCTCGCCTCGATCTGCGATTGCCGCCATTGCAGGGCCAGTGAACCTCGTGAGCAGGTTGGCTGAGGACTGGGGCGCCAACCTTGGCGGTCAGTCCCCTCTGTCCCACAATGGCCGTACGCTTGCACTTGTAGGCGCATCTGGTCGCCGGCAGCGCAGCCATATTGCAGGGCGCCTTGAAATCAATCAAGACCATCCGTGGGGCGCCCTCTCATCTAACGGCCCACCAGGTCAATGAGGCGGGCCGCGTTGGCCTCCAAGCAGGGCAGCGAGTATGGGTCCCTACAGAAGTTTGGGACCCGGCGCCGCCAGCAAGGGGCGGGGCCAAACAGCGCGGAGGAAACCCGCTTTATCAAACCCATCAGGCGTGGCTTGGTGCAATAAACGGACTGCCCGGCAAGATCACTTAAGCGAGCATGATACGCACAACCTCGCCGCAGGTGGGTGTGCACACGTAACCTTGGACCCTGAGCTGCAGACCACGCACCAGCCTGGCCCGGCTCCTCGGTGCGCTCACCCGTACTCGCCAGTCCAGAGGGCGCTGTACTGGCGCGCCGTGCCGGGGTCCAGGAAGAAACCCTCAAACAGCGCCTCGTGCGGGGCCGCTGTCCCATAGTGCGCCGGCCGCGTCTTGAGCATCGCCTCCCTGGTGCCCATCATCGCCGGAAGGCTGCCTTTACCTCCGCGGCCCCGTGCGCCGCCCGCCTTAGACTTCTGGCCGGGCGACGCTTGGTCGCCGGCTGCGGCTGCCGGCTGCGGGCCGCTGAATATGTAATGAAGGTAATACCTCTTGGTTGCGGCCTCGAACCGCACCTTGCGCACCTGTGCGCTTGTTGGAGTTGCAAAGTGCAGGCATGGGGTAGTTGTTCGGGCGCGTGTGTCCACTGGCGAGGGCTTTACATGTCCAAGAGGAGCAACCAGATAGCTTTACAGGGGTGGAGCTGGCGCAGCGGCAGCTGCAGGTCAGAGGGCAGATGGAGCGCAGGCCAACAGATGGGACAGCGCTGGTCAACAGCTGATAGGTTGGCGACGCAGCAGCCCAGAAGCTGCCCGGCAGCTGCCGACCTCACTTTGATGTCCCGGGCGTCTTGTGGCGCCTCCAGCATCACCACGCCCCGCACCTGAGCCCATGCATACGGTGTGTGTGGGCAACGTGTGAAGGGCTGGGTAGCGCGCGGATTGGCAGTGTCTGCATCGCCCCCAAAGCCTCGCAAGCAGTGCAATGCACTTAAACGCCTTGGGGGTTTGGGGGCACCGGCAGGCGGGTGGCAGACCACCCTTTCTCCTGGTCGTATGGCGCACCTCGATGCAGCAGCCCCCCAAAACGCAGCGCTGCAGCGTCTGCCGGGACGCCTCTGGCGCCGCCCGCAGCGCCTCGAGAGACATCGGGGGCGCCGCCTCGGCAAGCGAGGAGAGGACCGGGCCCCTGCCCTGACTCGCTGCGGATGAATGATGTCCCCGCACACGCGGTGATGGTTTTGACAGGCCCATATGAGTGCGGATGAAACCGTGTTTTAGGAGCCCAGCGCGAGTCGCGGCCTCCTCCAGATCTGGCGCAGCAGGCGGAACCGCGCCTGGCGCCCCCGGTGCATCCCGCCGGTTCTTGCACCCCATGGGGCGTGTGACCCTGCGCATCCTGCTCGCCTGCTGTGCGCCCCATCTCGGCGGCGGGGTCAATGAAGTGGAGGCTTTCGACAAAGTAGACAGGCACCTGCGTGGAAGGGCGCAGGTGCCGTGCTGGTGCCGCATCAATCTGAATTGTGGGTTGTGACAGAATGCATCGCGGCGTCTGCCGCAAGCCCTGTCACTGCCTGAGAGGGTGGCACCTCTGGAGGTTGCAGCAGTCGTCTCTGCTGTGAAACAGCAATCGGTGGCACAAACCGCGCTAGGAGGCCTCTCACACTAGTAACCGCGCAACACATGTGCGCACACACGTGGGCACGCACACACACACGTCCTGCCACGCAGGTTACGTACTCATCACAGAACCCAACCGCCGCTGTCCCTGCCCAGTTCAACCACCTGCCACAGAACCCACCCATCCCCAGCCAGCTCTGCCGTCCAGCAGTACATGCTCTCTGGTGAAACGCCTCTGAAGGCCCATCCCTCCGCTCATACCACCATTCAAAATCATCCGACCACGGACAAGCTGCGCAACCCTCTCAAGGAGAAGTAAATGCCGACACAAAGGAGCGGCTCCGCTGATTCTGCTGAGTCAAACCTGCATGCCGCCTCAAAAAAGTACTCACTTCGTCTCCACCCACCCTTCATCCCAAACACGCGCACCTCGACCAGATCTTCCAGGTCTCCCTCCAGCAGCGCCGCAAAGTGGCCCAGGGCCGCCTCGACCGTGGGGGCGCGCACCACGACATCAGCACGCACGGTCAGCTCGGGAAACTCGATCCAGCGCGGGCGCCAGAGGGCGGTGGCGCCCTGGTCGCGGACGAGGGGCGAGGCGGCAAGGGGAGCGCGGGGAGGACGGGGAAGGCGACGGGTCTAGAGGCGTGCGCGGGCTCGTTCTTGCTTACCATGCCCATAGTTGGGGTGGTGATAGCAAAGTGGATCGATCACTCATGATGCCCTTCCGTCCCCGCGCACCTTCCCCAGGGAAGCCACCGAGCAGCTGGCCCTGAGCGTGCGCCCACCTGTATTGAGGCCAGGACCTGCACTGTGCAGCCGTCATCGGTGCTGAAGGGCATGGGGCCCGGGAAAAAGGAGTCTGGCAGGCTGTTGGTGAGGACATCTTGGAGCACGGTGGCGCCTGGGGGTTTGAGGATGGCAGTTCAATGCCAATTACGGGCATGCCTGGAGAAGCACAGGGTCCGGGGGCCCAGCAGGACCTTGGCTCGGTGCCGAAAATGACTATCAAGGCCACCATTGGTGCATGCAGAGGGGTAAATGATATCTGAGGCACCATTACAGGATATTGCACCGTGAGCGCGTTGCCTGACCCAGTCGGCGCACCCTCCTTGGACACGAGCCGCAGAACATGCGCCAACCCCCATGCGTTGTTGAACGACGCCAGGCGGCACAGCCTGGAGGCGGCGTCGACGACCTCTGCCCCGTTGTCGGCGTCGATCGCGGCCGCGATGGCCGCGTCCGGCATGTGCCACAGCGGGCTGCGGTCCACGTGGGCTGATAGGACGTTCGCCAAGTAGTAAAAGGGGCTGCGGAAGGCGGGTGCCGTTGAGTCAGCGTCAACGGAGGCAGAGATGGCCGCATGAGGAGCGCGGTCTTGCCGATGGCAGAAGCTAGCGGCCGGGCTGCTTCCGTGATCAATTATGGTCGTAAGGGGCTACGCATCGGATCGCGAGTCGCTTCGCTCTTCCCGACAAGAGGTCATCACTGGCTCTTGTGACAGGCGCTCGCACAACAGACCGAACGCACTTGTCGGGTAGTTGCGGCTCAGCAAACAGGCTCTTGAGACTGTCATGAATAGCTGATGCCTGCACCACATTGATGGTGAAATCCAGCTGTGTGGTTGAGCTGCACAGACGGGTGAACAGTGTGCTCATCAGCAGCGACCGTTCTGACAGTGCGCATCTGAGCGCCGCTGCTGCTGCTGTCCCCGCTCACCAGCCCGCTTTCGTGATCGCTCAGATATCGAGCTTGTATTGCATCCGACTTCTTCTTGAAGCTACTCTGCCTCTGTACGGCGTGCTGCATCCTGCTCCCGCCACACTTTGTCGTTCCACACGGGGCGAGAAGCACGCCCTACATGATAGCAATGTAATGCTGTATATGATTACATATGAAGTAGTGAAATTGTCCGGACGAGCTTGCAACGATCTGGCCCAGATCTTTTGATAAATTGAGAGATGTTCGCCCGAGAACTGCATTGCAACATAGGAATATACCTCAACTACATTGAAACATGGCATGAAATTGAATAACATGGAACGGACAAGGCACGGAGCATGCACAGTCAATCCTGGTCAACTCTTTCGTCCGTTCAAGACGCCTGCCACAGCTCGAATGCTTACAGATCTCCCACCAGGTTGGGATGCGTTGCAGGCTCAGCACAGGTGGTCTGACTGGCACTGCAAGCCGCGACGCCTAAACAAGCAGCATACGTGTGCAAAGCGCCAGTCCACTCCGCCTTGGGAACCGCGGCACTGCTGCAGATGCCACACAACGCAGCCACGCCACAACTAGATGGGAGAGAGCGTACAAGGCGATTGACGCGCTGGACAGCCAACAAAAGCGCGTCAACGTGCTCACTAGCGGGCGGGGGCAAGCACCAAGGGGAGGGGGCCTCACTAAATGATTCACATGCAGCGAAGATCAGAAATGCGGTAGTGTATAAACGTGGTCATTCACTGTGTTTGCACGCTGTGCAAGGCAGTGCCTTTGAATAGAAAGAGGTTGCGTGGCAGCCGGCCAGCGGGCGAGCAGCGCCCAGTGAGGCAAGCCGGCGGGGGCTGGCGGGGAGGCGGGCGCTGCCCCCTGGCAGTGTCAACCTGCGGCGCCGGCCGCAAGTGCCGCAGCAGCCGGCTCTGCTTCCACTTGGGACACATCTACGCGCTGCGAAGCCTGCAGGCTTGCAAACGTGGCGGTGGCTTGCAGCACCTCAAAAGCGCCCCTGCTCAAGCCAGATAAGCAGAGCCTTTCCAGGCTGCAAAGCCAGGACGCAGTCATGAGGTGTGCCGCGACCCCAGCTGACATGCGAGGCTCGAAGTGCAGGTCAAGTTCCCGCAGCGACTCCAAGGGTGCGGCGGCCAGCGCCCCCCACGCGGCCCCCTTGCGGTGGAAGCGGCCATCAACGGAACTGAATTCAAGATAGGTTAGCTGCAACGCCCAGCTGGCGCTCGCCACTGCAGCTATCGACGCGTCTGTGTGCCGGCACTCTCTTATTATGAGGGTGCGCAAGGCTGCCAGAGGCGTGCGGGCAATCGCCGCCAACACAGCGTCTGCCTTCATTAAGCTTGTGTTGTGCTGCGTGATGCACAGCTCCTGAAGGCTGCCTGTGAGCCCCTCTGCCGCAAGCAGCGCCGCCACGCCGCGTGCCGTTAGCGTGACTGGTGGCGACAGCCCCGAGGTCACCCACAGATACAGCACACGCAGCGACGGCAGCGCCAGCTGGCCGAGGCACACTGCTGCGGCATCGGTGAAGCGTTCACAGCGAAGTTCTAAAATTGTTAAGCAGGGCGCGCTGTAGCCTGCGAGGTTGTCAAAGGTGGGCGGCTCCTCGCAGTCAATGGTGAGCGACCGCAGCCTGCTGAACCAGGGTGCGCCCGCCACCGCCCGCATGCCGGTTGCAACGCGGCCGTCAGCGCCAGAGCTGAGCTGGTCAAAGCCGCTGCTGCCAGAGCAAAAATTCAGCGTCGTGAGGCGCGGCATCTCGAGCGCCGCCAGGGCGCACAGCTCTGGCAGGCTGGCGTGGCTGAGGGTCAGCTCCTGGCGTTGGATGAGTGAGGCGGGGCAGAGGACGCTTTGTGCAGCAGCCAAGCGCCGTGAACAGCAGCTGCGCACTACCAGAGTTCCACGCAGGCGCTCATAAACACGTGATATCACAGGCGGCCCCTGAGCTCGAACCGCATCGCCCCAGCCCACCTGCAACAGTGGCCAAGATCCCAGGCGAAGCGCGTCACAGTGCCTGGGCAGCACGATCAAAGCACCCAAATCATCTTTGACGATGGACAGGCGTTCTAGCAGAGGGAGCCGTGCCGCTGCAGCAACATAGGCTGCGCGGCATTCGGCGGCCGCGTTGCTCCCTTGAGCGTGGCCACTGATGCACACTGAGAGGGTCGCCAGGCGCCCCAGCGCTGTCGGCAGCTGCAGCACCGCCAGATCGGGCTGCCCGCTGTCGTCTTCATGGATGACGTCAAGGGTTTTGATGCGGCAGTGCCGTCCCAGACTGGGGAGCGCCGCTGCGAGCGCGGCGACATCAGCAGCGGACTCCAAGGTGACGTTGAGCTCGCGCAGCACGGCCAGCCGGGGCGCGGCGGCGGCGAGGTCAGCAATCTGCGCTGCGCACGAGACGTGGACGACCTGCAGGCAGCTGTCACTGAACACCCTTGCCGCGCGGCTGGTCAGCCGCAGGGCTTGCACGGCTTTCTTATCCAGCAAGCGCAGCACGCACTCCCCGAACTCGCGGGCCAGCGCAGGCGCTGCGCCAAACGGCCATAGCGCCGCTGCCTGTTTAAGAGCCAGTTGCTGATTCAAGTTGACAGGATTCTGCTCTGTGTTTGCCATGGCTGCGTGTGAGTGCCCCGTGCTGGGATCTTCGGCTTGTGATCAAGGGCCTGCTTCGGCGGCGGCTCACTGCCTGCTCTCGGCACCGTCACTGCATCTAATGCTGCCAAGGCGCTTGACAAGGTGCTCGACATGTGATGCAACTATTGCTTTGTAAGCCGAACAAGCACGGTAGCGGTAGATAGGCAAGTTTGTAATGCTGTACGGGGCACTGGCACTATGATCTCGCCCCGTTTCGCTGCACCTAACTGCCCAGCGGCCAGCCTACTGATTCAGGCGCTCCATCTTATTGTGAAGCCTCGCGCGCCGCCGGCCCATGCGACCTCAGTGCGGAGCGCGAGCAGCAGCAGCGATGCAGCGGCGACAGTCAACGCTGCATCGTCTGATGGCAGTGCGTATACTATCCCAAAGCACCGTGACAAGCCGGCGCTGAGTCAAAAAATAAAGTTTGTCGACAGGCTCGTGGTCGAGGTGGCTGGCGGCAAAGGCGGCGGTGGCTCGGCCGACCTTTTCGCACGCACTGGTGGGTTGTCAGTCTCCGTCCCATCTACAGACTGGCTGAGGCAGGCGCGCCCCAGTGCTTGCTGCTGCCGCGCCCGCTCAGCGCCTGCCCCCAAAACGCCCACGACCGCTCCCCACGCCTGCCGCCTCGTCGCGGCCGCCCAGGCGAGTTCCCCCGCGCCGCTGGCGGGCACGGCGGCCGGGGCGGTGACGTCATCTTTCAGGGCGCGAAGCGCCTGCTGGGCCTCGGCGGCGTACCAAAGCACGTTTTTGGGCAGATGGGCGCCCATGGCGGCAAGCAATGGATGGTGAGCCGCGCCTCCCCTCAGCAGCACTGCTTGTGCCGAGCAAGGCCAGTCTGAATCACACAAATTCACTCACTAGGAAAAACCCAAAAGCAGGGTCCCAATTCTGCAACGGTGACCAAGCGTAAGCACGGTCTGCAGTGGTGGATTGGCGTCGGTGCCTGGGTGCTCAGAAACCTGTAGAGCACCAGCACAGCACATGGTAGGAGTCTCTCGTCGCTGAACGGATGGCTCCCACCTGTCGCCCGCTTTTGAAATCCGCGCAGGAGGGCAAGAGGGGCGAGCCCACAGTTGTGGAGGTCCCGCTGGGCACATTGGTCTGGGAGCTTGCCGTGCTGCAGCGGGACGCAGCTGCCGAGGCAGAAGAAGCTTCCGGCGGGCGTCGAGGCAGGGGCGGCGGGGCCCGGCAGGGGCATGCCGCAGCAGAGTCGCGTGGCGTGCAGGCGCTGAGGCCGGATCAGGAGTGGTGGGATGCAGAGGACGCTGACAGCGGCGGCGGCGGCGGCGGCGAAGAATGCGGGTGGCCGGGGGACGAGGCGGGCGCCAGTGGCGGCCTGGCAGCACGTGGCGCGGCGGCGACCTCAGCGTGGCCGGGCAGGGCGCCGCACGGGCGCCCTCCGCTGTTTGGCGGTCCTGGCCGGGGTGGCGGCGGCGACCAATGGGGCCCTCCGCAGGCTGGACCGGGCGGCTGGGAGGACGAAGCGGGAGGCGCAGGCCACCCACAGGGCTCTGGTGAGGAGCAAAGCAGCTGTGGCGGGAGCAGCCCTGGCGGTGACGGAGTCGGGAGCGGCGGCGGCGGCGCTGCAACCGAAGGCAGCAGCGGCACAGATGCCAACGGCAGCGCCGGCGCTGGCCTGGGTGATGGAGGCGGCGCGGCGGCGACACGGGGTGGCGATGCGGCAGACGAAGGGGCTGTCGAGAGCGAGGGCGACATCTTGTACCACCAGCTGGTAGCGGGAGAGCTGGTCCCCAGCGCGGACGAGAAGCGGCGGCTGTGGCTGAGGGGCAGCCTCGAGCCAAGCCCTGCCGAGGAGGCGGCCGCGGCGGCGGCAGCGGAAGAGGAGGAGGCGCGGGAGCGCGAGCGCCTCGCGCAGCGGCGCCGGCCGCGGCCGCCATCGCGGCCGGGCCGGCGGGGGCGCGGCGGGGGGCGTCGATTGGCTGCCACAGAGGAGGGCGAGGGGGAGGAGCGGGAAGCGGACGAGGGGGAGGCAGAGGAGGGGGATGAAGGGGAGGAGGAGGATGACGAGCAGGAAGAGGATTGGAGGGCGGCATGGGAGAGGGTGCAGCAGGAGGATATGGGGGATGACGAGAAGCCACTGCTGACTCGGCGTCAGGTGCGCGCGTGCACACACACTGATGGTTGTGTGCCTATGTGTATACAAGCGGGCGGGCCGTTGCTTTCGGGCGTTCATGTGTGTGATGATATTCACACGTGCGCACGCCTGCATATGTGTATGGGTGCACAAATGCATAGGTGTGCGCGGCACGTATTTGACAGCTTCAGAAACAAGCAAACCCTTGCAATGCAGGCTTCTTTCTGTGTTGATAGCAGTGTGCGGCGGTGGTGCAAGGGTGCCCCGCGGCCACCCTTGACCGGCCAGCTGACTGCCGTTGTCGCCTGAACGCCCACAGAGAAGCCGCTCCCACCCTGGCGCACCTGGCGCAATTGAAGCGCCCCAATGGACGTCCACCCTCCCAGCTCCCAATCCTGCACCGCGCCTCAACTCAACCACCCCACCCCAGGTCCGCGCGATTCTCGAGAAGCACGCCACCCTCCTCGGGGAGATCTCAGAAGACGGCCAGCTGCTGCCCGTTGCCGCGGGCGGCGCCGGCGGCCGCGGCAGCTCGACGTCGCCCTCCAAGCCCTACGGCCCCGCGTCGCGCGAGCGGGAGGACGGGCGGCCGGGGGAGCGGCGCGTGCTGCTGCTGGAGACGCGGCTGCTGGCGGACGTGGTGCTGGTGGGGCTGCCCAACGTCGGCAAGAGCAGCCTCGTGGCCGCGCTGACCGGCGCGAGGGCGCAGGTAGGAGGCGGGGGCGGGATGCCCGCGGCCCCTCCTCGTCACCCCCCCCCTGGGGCCCCCAAGCCCCGGCTCCTCCACTGCTTCGCAACCGCCTGACCGCGCGCGGTGTTAGCAGCCCAGGGCCGGCAGCCCGCCGACACCAGCCCCAGGTCACTCCTGACGCAGGCCGACCGCACAACCCCGATGGTCGCCCCCACACTGCTCCTGTCCTCACGGCTCATCCCCGCCCCTCTTCCCCCCCAAACCAAAAACAACACCCCGGCAGGTGGGGTCGTACGCGTTCACCACGCTGCGGCCCCAGCTGGGCGTCCTGCGCTACCCGGACGGCGGCGCCCTGACAATGGCGGACGCCCCCGGCCTGGTGGAGGGCGCCCACGAGGGCCGTGGCCGCGGGGCCGCCTTCCTGGCGCCGCTGCGCAAGGCGCGGTGCTTGGCGCTGGTCGTCGACCTGTCGGGCGGG
>NW_014012120.1:0-13052 GCF_000611645.1 Monoraphidium neglectum
CCCAAATCCCAGGCCCTGCCAACCTATGTCGGGTCCCTGGCATTCGTGTCAGGATTCCTCATCCGCTTCGACGACATGCCGACCTACTGGAGGGTAAGCATCGTTTGCAGGGATGCCATGGGCTCTGTGGGGAGCAGGCACGTGGACAGTAGTGGGTCCCAGTTGCCGTGAGCTAAGCACACCTGGCACAGCACAGCACCAGATCGCCGTCCCCCTCTTGCATGACGACGCTTGCTCTTGTATCTATCTGCTGCCACACCCGCACTACCTGCTTTGGGCTCGCTCACCACTGCAAACCCAGCCGACTTGCAGCCCTTCCCACCCGTTTTCCTAATCCTTCCGCGCTCCTGCGTCCCTCCTCGCCCAACACACACACCCCCTACCTCGCCCACTCCTGAACACCCGCGGCCTCCGCCTCGCATCGCGCCGCTTGTTGGCACGCGCATGTGTCTCCCGCAGTGGTACAGCCGCGCCAACCCGCTGACATATTCCTTCACAGCGCGTGAGCTGCGGGGCTTTTTGGGAGGGGGTTGAGGGGGAAGCAAAGTGGGAAAAGGGCGAGAGCGGCCGAGACAAGCCGCGGCCGCTACTTGTTGTATAAGGCACGGCATCCGCTGTGCACTGCACGGTGCAGCCCTTCGGCCCGCCATGCGTATTGCCACACCAGCACTAATCTGCTGCACGCTGTGGCTGCTTACAATCGCAACCTGTCGGCCACTCTGTGGCCCTGCCAAACCCTGCTGCCTGAGCCACGCGTTCCACGCCCTCTCCTGCAGTGATGGTCAACCAATTTGAGAAGAATGATCCAAGATTCATCGGCGGCAAGACCCTGCTGCACTACTTTGGTGTGGCTGACCAGTCCGCCTGGTGCGTTGACCAGAGTTTGACCTCGTTCGATTCGAAGTGCCGCTTGGGCCCATGTGTTTATCCTGATCATCGTGGTTTCAGCAGTGCGCCATGCACCCTCAAAAGAGAGCGACGTGGAGGAGGGGAGATTGGGAGGTGGTTAAGACCTTGACAGCTGAAACGGGGTTGCAGGGTGGACTCCCCCGCCCGCCTCTGAGAGGGGCGCAGATGCATTCATGTCACCGCCCTCGCCGTGCCACCCTGCCCCCCGCCCACGTGCACCCAGGGCCAACATCGGCGCCATCTTTGGCTTTTTTGGGGTGTTCATGGTGAGGCCTGCATTGCTGCACCTCGGTTAGGTCAAGTTTTGGGGGTCACGGATCTGGAGTTGAATGGTCACAAGACCCAGATCGTACAAGGAATTCTGGTTGAGACGTGGCAGCCTGCAACGTGTGGCGAGGGCAATGCGCGATTGCACAGGCTCAGGAACTTGTGCGATGTTTGGGGCTGGGCGGCTGGCCGGGCGGCTTATGATAACTAGGGCCTGCCCTGGGAGGGTCTCAACTGCCATCAGTCAGTACGGCAAACCCAAACATTAACTCGTCACAATCCTACTCATCCCCCCCGTCCTTCCCAACGTACATCCGCGTCTCATCCTGTTTCAGGTGTTCACGTGGCTGGTTCTGAGCTTCAGGCGTTATGAGCGGCGGTGACACCTGGGTGCCGCCTGGCGGTTTGGGCAACGACCCGGCGTGGCAGAAGAAGCTGCTTGGAAGCTTCTGGACGCGCGGCTGATTCTTCCTGGTATTCGCATTGGCTTTATCCCAACCCATAAGAACCCGAATTCTTGGGCCGCTTCGTGCACTGCGTGCCCCTGTTGGATGGTTCCCAGGCTGCCCGATTTTGAAGCCTTTTTTCAAACCACGTTACTTGCAGCAGGGGCACATTCCTGTTTTGACGCTGGCTGCAAAAGAGAGGTTCCTATTTTGTTGCTGGCGAGCGGCGGGCGGCACCCTGACCCCCCAGATTTGCGGCTTTGAACCGCCGGCCCCCGCACGGCTCCCCACCCGCGCACTGCTCGCCGCTCATGTCATGCGGTTGTCCAAGTGCCCTGTGGCATGCCCACAATCATAAGCTCGGCCCCACCTTCAAAACTGCCAAGCACTCAGCGCACTGCTGGACGCCCTGGTTTGCCCCACTGCACTGCGCCGGGCATTGAAAGGCAATGATGCACCAGTGGCGTGCGCGGCCGAGCGGCGTCGGCCGGCCGTGCCTGCGGAGTGCCGCGGCCTCGGGGCCGGCTGGTTGCGGCCGAATCCAACAACCATTCACGGCTGGGCCGCGCTCCCTTGCCCACTGGCAGCCTGCCGCGCGACTGCCCGGCTGCGGGGCATCGGGTGACGGGTTTGCCTTCCGCCTGGTGTGCGGAGTGTTCTCATAGGTGGAGTGTCTGGGGGAGTTTCAGGGCGTTCCCATTATCGAAGCAAAACCACCAGGTGAGTGTTTTGTGGGGCCCCCACAGCCGCTCGCTTTGCCCAACCTGTTTAATCAATTGATGTAAACAGTATGAAGGCAGGCATGGAGTTTACAGGGTTGCTAGTAAGGCATAGGGAGCTTGCCTGCGCGCTGCTAGATGTCGCGGCGAATCAATCAGTCGCTTGCAACGCCGCCACCGTCCCGCAGCAGCTTCTCTGCAGCTGCTCGCAGGTCAGCGCGCGTCCCCCAAGCGCTGCCGCAACGTTCGGAAGCCCGTTTCTCAGCGTGACTGGGCCGGCGCAGCGGCGCCGCGCGCCGCGCGCCACGCATCAACTCAAGGCGCCGTCCGCCCGCGCCTCCTCCGCGGCCGCCGCCGCGGCCGCGCGCCGGGCGTCCCATAGTAGCTGCTCCACCCCCCGCAACCGCAGCTCCTGCGGCGGCGGTGTGGGGTGCGAGGAGGCGGCGGGGCAGCGGGGTCGGCGGGCAGCTCTGCGCAGCGCCGGCAGCACGCCCAAACGGCCCCGGCCCCCTTCTGAGGGCTGCCTGCCACAGCGCTTTGGCAGCACAGCGGCATGTCAGCCCCAAGCACCCCTCCTGCCTGGCACGGCCTGGCCGCCAACCCCGCACACCAAAACAAAGCCAGCGCGCGGCACGCAAGCACACGCGACCACACTCGCAGTAGAACAACCGTTTCCCTTCACACCCCTCCTTCCTCCACCCTCCCTCCGCCCCCACCTGGAACCCGTGCCGCAAGTCAGTGAAGTCCCTGAGCGTCTCCCGCCCCCGCGCCAGCCGCCACGCCCAGTACTCCGCCCGCTCGCCCGACAGCGGCGCCTCGACGCCCGCGGCGGCGGCGGACGCCCACAGGTACAGCAGGCGCGCCGCCTGGAAGCGCACCTCCTCGGCTTCCTCGGGGCCCAAAGCCACAGGGGTGAGGCCCTCGGGGGCGGCGCCCTTGCGTTTTCGGCGGGGCGGCCGGAGGGCGCACAGCATCATAGGCAGGCGTGCGGTCGCGTGAGCGCGTCGTGATGACTCAGGCGATGACTGGAAGAGTCCCGTGGCTGCAGCGCGGGCGCCCAATTCAGCAGGGGCTCCCCTTGCTTCCGCACACCCGCGCCATGCCTCGCCCCGCAGTTGGCGACGGCGCCCTGCAGTCGGCCCCTGGGCTCACCGCCTGCGGCAGCTGCACCACTGCGCGCCGCGCCCGCGCCTGCTCCGCAAGCGCCCCCATGACTTCCGCCTCAACCCCCAGCTCCGCCAGCTGGCGAAGCGCCAGGTCCACGTCAGCGGCGTCCGCCGCGGAAGCTTCCTCCAGCAGGAGCCCCCGCGCGCCGCCGTCGCCGTCTGGCCGCCGCACCGCCCCGCCGCCGCCGCCGCCGTCGGACCGCTGCCGGCGGCGGCGGTCGTCCTGTTGCTGCTGCTGCCGCCGCTGGTGGATCCACCAGGCCGCGAGTTGGTGTTGCTGCTGCTGCTGCTGGTCGCCGCCGCTTGTGGTGCTCGCGCCGCCCTCAGTTTCGCATCTACTGACCCCACCCCTGCTGCTGCTCGCGGCGCTGCCGCCGCCGCCGCTGCCACCGCCGCCGCCGCTCCTGCCACCGCGCCGCGTGGCCGCCGTCGCCGCGCGGCGCGCGGCGTCGAGCATGGCGGACGGCGGCGGCGCCACCTCGCGCCAGCGCTCCGCTGCTGCCTCCGAAACCTCCAAATGGATCCCAAACGCAGCCGCAAGGCCCTGCGAGCCGCCGGGGTCGCGGTCAGCAAGCGCACGCTGCTGACCCGCAGCCCCATCGTGGCTCGCCGCACTGGCCCGGAATAGTCCGCTGCGCCACTCCCACCCCTGCTTGCCACTGCTGAGTCCGGTCCTGTGCTCTCGCGGGCGGCCCCCTTGCCAACTCACCCAGTAGCGCGCCAACCAGCAGCTGCCCAGCGCCAGCGCCTCGACCTCCTCCGGCGCCAGCAGCAGCGGGTCCAGCGCCGCCCGCGCCTCCTCCAGCTGCGACAGCGCCAGCTCTGCGCCCGTGCGCGCAAGGGGCAGCCCGCACGTGCACGCTGATGCAAGGGTCTCGCCGCGCCGCGAATCCAGGAAAGCGCGGCGCGCGGGGCGCGTGCATCGCCAGTGCCGATCGCGGGCGAATCGCAGACGCCGCGCGGCTCGCGTTGTGCCCGGCAAATACGCGCGCAGCAGCGTGCGGCCCCCAGCAGCCCCCACCCACCAGCCTCGGCGATGGCGTGAGCCTTGATGCCCTCAGACCGCTCCAGCAGGACCTGCATTGCCTCCGCCTCCTTCCCCGCATCCCCGTCGCCCCAGCCCCGCGCCCTGCCGCCGGGCGGTGCGCCGGGCGGCGCGGCGGCGTGCGGCGCGGCGCCGGCGGCACGGCATTCCAAGCTTTTGAGGCGCGCCGCCAAGTCATGGTTGTGCTGCCGCAGGATTTCGAGTTCGGCCCTTAAGAGGGCGTTCTCTTTACTAAGGCCGGTGCGCTGCAGGGCAGGATGTTTTGCAGCGGTTTGTGTGTTTGTGTGTGTGTAAGAGTGCGCGAGAGAGTGTGCGTGTAGGGGTGAGTGTGCGTGTGCGTGCGCCTGCACATGTGTGACACGCAAGTGCACCTACAAGTGACACGCAAGTGCACATACAAGTGACACGCAAGTGCACATACAAGTGTGTCTGTTGGGGTCTGACGCGTGCAGCACATGTCAAGGACCCAGCCTGGAATTTCAGCTACTGGGTTCGCATACTGCGGTGCCCACCAACCGTTCTGCATAGGATGCGGCCGCATGATCATGCACACACCTGGGTGACAGCCGCAATATCCCCTTTGCTTCCGGGCGCCGACGCCCCCTTCGCGCCGCATTGCGCCGCCGCCGCTACTGCTGCTGCTGCCGCCGCCGCCGCTGCCGCGGTTGCCGCTGGCGCGGTGGGCGCCGCTGCTGCGGGGACTGCCGGGATCAGTAGCTGCTCGGTTTCGTACAAATAGGGTGCCTGTGGGGCACGCATCGCAAGGCAGTGGTAGATGTGCGCAGGGCGCCGATCGAGCCGCGCCTCGCACCATTGCGTCCGGGCGGCGCAGGCTGCGGGACATACACATGCACAGCGCAAGGCATCGGCGCAGGTCGCGCCTCGCTGCGTTCAATCACCTTTTTGGCCAGCGACGTCTGTAGGTTGTCCTTCAGCAGCCCGATCGCCGCGTAGGAGTAACCTGCGCAATATTCAATACTCCTGTCAGGCCCATGGCAAGCTTAGAGAGTGCTGCGGCAGTGCCCGCGCATTGGGGCCACACCGGACGGCTTGGCCTTTGGCTCCCGCGCCAAGCCCCGGCCTGGACTTTTTGTTGGGCCTTCAGGCTCTGGTGAGGACGTCGTCGTCGCCCCTGCAGCGGCCGACATGACCGTCTTCGGCCCTGTCTACAGAGCAACCAGGGTGATCTTTGAAGTGGAGTCGTATATTATATTACAAGTGTATCGTCCGCCAGTTATCTAGACTTGATGCCACGTGCCCCATCACTGCATGCAGCCAGTGCGCACGAAACGGCCCAGCTGGCAGGCGACCTGCACACTCATGTTGACCGGCACCGGCCGCCCGCCGACTCAATCAGCTGTGTCGCCGCCTATCACCAATGCGCCCTGCGCCGCCACCGCTCTTAAAATCAGCGCCGCCGCGCGCGCCACCTCCTGCAACGTGGTATACCGCCCCGTCGACAGCCGAAGCGTGCCCGCCGCAAACTCGGGGGGCACACCCATCGCTCTCAGCACCGGCGATGCTGCACCCGCGTCCCCGGACCCGCTGTGGCAAGCCGCGGCCCCGGACGCCGCCAGGCGGTCTGCCAGCTCAGCCAGCAGCTTCCCGGCCCGCAAGCCGGCCACCGAAATGCTCAGCGTATTGGGCAGCCGCCGCCGCCCGTCCGCCGGGCCGTTGACCCGCACCCGCGTACCGCCGGCGCCGCCGTGCCCCCCTTCCGCAGTCCCCTTGAAGGCCGAGAGCAGCGCGATTTGCAGCGCGTCCCGCGTGGCGCGCATGTGAGTGGCGACGGCAGGCAGGTCCCGCGCCGCCGCCTCGGCCGCGGCGCCGAGCCCAGCGATCAGCAGCGTCGACTCCGTGCCCGCGCGCGCGCCGCGCTCCTGGCCGCCGCCGTGCAGCAGGCTTGGGAGGTGGACGCCGCGCCTGCGGGTGTCGATGCACGCACACGCACGTGTGACACATGGCCACGCGCCGCCGTGCATCTCGATCCAGGTGTGACACTTGCGGCGCAGGCCGGGCGCGCATGCAACGACTCAGGGAGAAGCGTGGGCCGGAATGCAACTGTGTTTGGCCACTGCACCCTCACCGAATAAAGAGCGCGGCCACGCCCTTTGGGGCGCCGAACTTGTGTCCCACCACAGTCAGCAGGTCAACCCCCAGCCGCCGCACATCAACGTCCACCTGTCGGGGCGAAAAGGAGTCAAGTACAGGTCAAACATGAGTTGGCCGTCAGTCAATCACGGTCAAATGGTCAGGGACTGGTATGGCCAGCACCCATGCTTATAGGAATTTGCATTGCGGCCGCCGCCTCAGCAGTCAGTGTCCAAGGGGGGTCCGGTTGTCCTGCTGCACGCGTTGGGAACTGCAAGGCCGCGGGGCGTGCACAGGCCAGCTTCACCCCGCGCAAGCAAGCTGCAGCCGCCCGCGCATGTGCATTTGCATGTGTGGACTCGCGCCTTGCCGATGGACTGCGCGGCGTCGGAGTGGAAGAGGGCGCCGCTGCCCGAGATCGCCTCTGCGATTTCCTGGATCGGCTGGATCGCGCCCACCTGCGCTTGAGGGGGAGATGATAACGGCAACATGAGAACAAAACCCTAACTTGGTCGGGGTGGTGAGGGGGCGTCTTTTGAGCCGAGCTGACGTCCGCTACAGGGCTGGACGCCAGGGCACAGGGGATCAGTGTCGCAAGGAAGATCAAGCAGCACAAGCCAGCACCCCCCTGCCCGTTGCCTGCACCCGTCGCCCCTAGGGCAGGTGAACGCCGCGGCCGGGTGTGTATACAAACACGAATGGACGGAATGCGGGGGAGAACCGCACCTCGTTGTTCGAGTGCATGATGGTGACGAGCGCCGTCTCGGGCCGCAGAGCCGCTTGGACTGCTGCAGGGTCGACCAGCCCCTCCGCGTCGACACCCACAGCGGTGTACCTGGGCGCAGAAGATTCCGAAACGATAGGTGGAATCAAAGCAGCCAAATTTGAGTGGCAGCAGTGCAGCTGCAGGCAGCTGTTGTGCGTCGACTGCCAACTGCACATCCGCTGCAAACAGCTTATGGTGGTGCGCGGTCAGCTTCCTGGGAGCCTGCGTCGATCGTGCAGGCTCATCGGCGCAGACCCCATGCACGCACGGCCATGCGATACGCGGCATGCATTCCTTGAGCACTGCTTTCAGCCTCACGTGAGTAACCCCTCATCTGCGAGCGCCTGCAGGTAGACCAAAACCGCCGGGTGCTCCACCGCCGACGTCACCACATGCGGCAGCTTCCCAGCGGCCGCCAGCTCGGCGCGCCGCGCCGCCGTCGCGCCCCAAACGGCCCATGCGTCGCTTTCAGTGCCGCATGAGGTGAAATAGACCTCGTCGGGGGCGCAGTGGATCAGCCGCGCGACGGACGCGCGCGCGGCGGCGACGGCGGCTGCGGCGGGGCGGCCGTAGGCGTGGGAGCTGCTGGGGTTGCCAAACTGGGTGGTGGTGTTTAGGGTGGATTGGTTGATATTGACCTGCACGTGCCAGGCACCGCTTAGTTGGACAGCGCGTTGCCAGGTCGCAAAGGAGAGGGCTGTATGCTGCAGCGACGGTCAAGCAGACAGACCGTGGGCTCCTTAGCGGGTGTGCCTCCAGACGGGTGCAGGCTTGCTTCGGCGGGGGCATGGCGAGTGCCGGGCCACCTGCAATCGCGGCAGCGTCAGCGGCCGGTCAATCATCACCAGTGGCGGGTCCCACCTGCTCCAGCGTGAATGGTAACATTGCTGCCTGGACCTCTGGTAGAATGGGCGTCGTGGCATTGTAATCGAGGTATATGCATTCCGCCAGGTGGGGCGGCGGCGCCGCCGAGCCCCCGCAGCCTGCTGCTGCGCCGTCGGCTGGCAGCGACGCTTCAGGTGCCGGCATCGTCCGAGCGCCAAACTTTGACTCTAATATATGAGAAAAGTTGTATTTGAACCAAGATTTTGATGCATTGTGCGTGCTTCTGCGGATCTGTGATCTGGGGATCAGCGAAATATGGAGCTGAAGGGGGTGCGCTGGTTAAAGACCTTGTCCAGTCTCAAGACCATATCC
Organism: Monoraphidium neglectum; assembly: GCF_000611645.1. Classification (NCBI taxonomy): domain Eukaryota; kingdom Viridiplantae; phylum Chlorophyta; class Chlorophyceae; order Sphaeropleales; family Selenastraceae; genus Monoraphidium; species Monoraphidium neglectum. The sequence goes on from NW_014012120.1 coordinate 8,607, forward strand.
ATGATGTTTCTTTTGTGGAACACCCGCCACGCCTGCCTGTGACGCCACCATTCGTGCTGGCGGTCAAGTCAAAAGGCTTGTATGGTTTTCCAGCACGGTGCATTTGCCAGTGGATCAGCGCAAGGCACTGCAAGCGAAGCTGCACCACAGGTGGCAATTGTGCCTTGTGTGTTAAAGTTGTATTCAGCTGTTGATGCTGCTCAAGGCCTGTGCCCCGTGATTCGCTCTACACCCACTACATGTTGGCTGCCTGGAGAAAGTTCAGACGGCTGCAAACATGTCCTGACTACAGCGAATCACTGTGGGAATTTGCAGTACAGTCGTAAGCGACCACCCCAGATGAGCAGCTGATGAGACAGCCTGCCGTTACAATTGCAAAAAGGCAGGCAGCTGCTCTAGCAGATAATGGCCCCTGCAGAGCGAGACAAGCCTTGCTGTGTGTTTGTGGTTGGTTAGATACACAATGATTTTGGGTCACCACAATTCAGGGACCAGCAGCACTTCATCGATCCTAATAGGGAACGCGCGGCTCGCACCGCAGTTGAAAGCAGCTGCCTTGCAGCTTCCCACCAGCAGCTGCCATGAAGCTGCACGCTTACTCCTTGAGCCAGGGGCTGATGGTCTGGTCCCAAGCGACAAGGCCCTCGGGGAACCACAGGGCTGCGGGGAACGCGCGGTCACGAGCGCACGCGAGCGCGCGGCGGCGGGCGGTCGTGAGCGCACGCCTGGCCGCGAGAGCATGCGCCGCTGCGGCAGGCACAGGCGAGCGCCTTGCGGGTGTGCGTTGCGATGAGCCGCAGGCGCTGGAGCGAGCGGCCGCCCCGCGGCGCGGCTGGGTTGCATTCCAAACTGGCCCTGGCTGAGGGGATGTTTTGCATGCAATTCGGGGGATAATGGTATATTTATTACGTTTGCTCACCGGTCTCGCGGTCGCCGTTGTCGGGGCTGTCGCTGCCGTGGATGACGTTGCGGCCCACCTGTGATGTGAGGGACACCAGGCGCGTCGCTTACGCGGTCGGTCGTGCGCAGTGTTAGCATGTGCACGTGTTTGTGGGTTGCATGCACGTGGGTGCATGTCGAGCACTTTGTGGGTCGCAATGCTGTCAGCATGTGCAGAGCGACGGCAGACCAAGGCAGCAGGCCGTGGCCCCCCTCGCCCCAACGCCTCGCGCCGCGCCGCCACGCGCCCTGGCCGCTGCGTGCCGCCCTGCCTCGTCAGCGCAGAGCAACGCCACATCAACATGCGCCCGCATCCGTCCCACCTGGATGGCAAAGTCGCCGCGGATGGTCCCGGGCTCCGAGGCCAGGGGGTTGGTGGCGCCGATGAGCTTGCGCGCGGACGCGACCACGCCGTCGCCCTCCCACACCTGGTGGAGGCGGGGCGGAGTGAGCCCGGGGGGGGGGGGCAGTGGTGGTTGGGCGCAGGCGATGGGTCGACATGCTGCGTTGTTGACTCTGGCCGCCGCTTGAGTGCCTTAAGACAACGCAAGGGTGTGAACCATTCCCTTCTAAAGGCGGCCCACGCAGGTACTGATATTGAGCTGCGGCGCCAAGAATCCCCAGTCCGTGGCTTGCGAACCCGAGGAATCTGGAGCCCTCAGATGCAGGGCAACACCAACTTGTGCGTTCGAGGCTCTTGTGGCCGTGATCCTAGGCGCCATCGGGCCGCCATGCGCCCACCATGGACACGACGGGCCCCGAGAGGATGTACTGCACGAGGTCCTTGTAGAAGGGCTTGGACGACAGGTCCTTGTAGTGCTCCTCCGCCACCTTTGCATGTTCAAAAACATTTGTGCAGGTGTTTTCAATTCGTTGATGAGCTTCAAGCTTCTGTTTGTCAGCAAGCAACTGCCTGCGCTGGTGGGGCCCAGGGGCACAAGCTGCCGCCGGCCAGAGCCGAACACGCGCGTGGTTGCTCGAGGCGGGCCTGGCCGCGGGAATTCCGTGCAGTAATAAAACTGCTGGTGGTGGTACGGGCTGAGCGGCGTCATCTCATCGTGCATGCGAGCATGTATGATGTCCATGCATCACCTCCTGGGGGGTCTGGTAGAGCTTGAGCGCGCGGAGCTTGAAGCCCTTGCGCTCGAAGCGGCCGATGATCTCGCCCACCAGGCCGCGCTGCACGCCATCAGGCTTCACCATCACATAGCTGCGGGGCAAGGTCACCGCAGGCCCGGGCGCGTTGCATTGTGGTGTCGTTCGGGGTTGGGGGAGGGGTGGGGGGTGAGGGGCTGCAGGCCACAATGAATGGTGGGGTGGGAGGTGCCTGGCACGGGTGCTTGTGAAGGGTTTGGCTGCACGCCGCACCAGTGGCAGCATTCCATCAGGTTGTACAGGCACTGTGTGCAGTCATAGCAGATGGCGGCGGCTGTCTAGGCGCCAGCGGCGGCCAGGGCCACACCTGATCTCGGCGCGCACGGCCACGGCGCGTGCGCGGGAGCCAGCAGCGGCGGTCCTGCTGACGCAGGCGCGTGCGGGGCGCCCCGCAGCAGAGAATGCGGGCCTGGCCGCGGCCTGGCGCTGGGCGAGCATCTTTTGATGTGTGCTCGGGGGCTGTGCCGGTCGGCTGTGGGGCAATGGTCGAATGTACAGACGACCAATGAGCTATCCAGAGCAGTTCCTAATTGTTACAAAGGAAGGCTCGGATTGATTCGAGCAGGACGGGAGCCAGGAAATGCACGGTCAGCAATTGAGAGGCCCCCGCAGAGTTCGACGTGACCGTGCTGAAAAGCCACTACAGCCCCCATATGCTAAATAAACGCGCACTGGATTATAAATTACTGCATTTCACGGCCTCATAACGCCTGATCTCGTTCTGGTCCTCGTTCCTAACCCGCTCGGCATGGCCCTCAGGGGCTCCAGCAGCTGGCGCGCCTGCTCCTCACGTAGCTCAGCCCCGCGTGTTATCAGGATGTTGGGCATCCCGACGGAGCCCTCGATGCGAGCGCGGTCTGGCCGCCTCTCGACCAGCGCTGTTGCAGGCCGAGAGGCGCTAAAGACGGTATCTGCGGAAAATTTGAGCCCTCAGGAGATCGCGCGCCTGCTGGCTCGCCCGCGCATCGACTTCTCTTCCATTTTGAAGACGGTGGGCGTGCAGCAGCGGGCTAGATAAGTAGTACTGTTGTCCCTCTTGATATATCAGTGGCATGCGTGTGCATGGCACGTCGTGTCCGTGGCGCGCTGCATGTGCCCTGGCCGCCGCGCCGCTGTCGTTGTCAGTAGCACCCTGGTGGGGCAGCTGGGCAGCTTCGCATGTGCCGTCCAGGGCAAAAAACTGCTGCGTCGGTCTTCAATTGGTGCTTCACAGCAAGTGGCGGGTCCGCTCGGGGCAGCACCAACGCGCCACACTCGCGCAGCCACCAGAGCTGCTTAGTCACCGTGCTGGTACCATCAAACAACCGAACCATCTCAATTCCATTTTCGCCAGGTCGAGCCGATAGTGGCGGAGGTGCGGCAGGATGGAGACGCGGCGGTGCGACGCTACACGTCAAAGTTTGACCGTGTAGAGCTGGACAGCGTGTGCGTTCCCATCCAGGTTGGTTTTGAGGGGGGTGGTCCTTGTGCGGGGCCGTGGTTGTGAGGGGGTTGTCCTTTCGTAGGGCCGTGGTCAGCATAACGGACACACGACGGCGGTGTCTCTGGCCTGCAGCGGTCCCGGCAAGTGCAGCCGCCATCCGTTCGGGTTTTCAGGCGGCCGTGGGAGGTGCCGAGGTGGTGGTGCAGCAGCGGCGTTGCGCAGCTGTGGTCGCGGCAGGCGCGGTCACGCCGCCGCCCGCAGAGAGCATATGCGCACCCGCCAGACGCGGCTTGAGCACGCGATGTGTTGCGGCATGGGGCAGCGTTAAAAAGATGCAGATGCCGAACCTGGCGGCGGCCTTGCGGACACCTTAAGCACAGCGCCGCCAGCTGCGCGGCTGAAGGTCGGCTTGCTGGGGTTGTAGCCTGAAGATTTCCGCCGGCTGGCACCGCTGGCACATGCTCAGGCCTTCGGGCAGCGCGGCCGCGGCCGCGGCCGCGCTGCCCTTGTTGCCCGGGAGAGTTCGCTTGTCAGGGAGGACCACGGGATTACAGCAGCGGCAGCAGCATCAGCAGCGGCAGCAGCGGCAGCAGGGCAAGCAGCGCAAGCAGCAGCACCAGCAGCGGCGGTTTCCGCGGCAGCGTGGTTCACGCGGCAGCGGCGGCGACCGCGGCAGCGGCAGCGGCAGCGGCAGCGGCAGCAATGCACCCGTGCAGTTCGTCAGGGTTGGGAACGTGGGGCAGCTCTGGCTTTTGACGTGACAGAGCGCAGGGCCCCACACCCACAGGACTCCATCTGAACCCTTACCTAAGCCCCGCAACACGATGCCCCCTAAGTGCTCACAATCTCTCCAAACCGCCGCCTTATTCATCTACAAACACGCCGCCGCCCCCCCACCCCCACCCCAAACCTCAAACCCTACCAGGACC
>NW_014012120.1:13260-13844 GCF_000611645.1 Monoraphidium neglectum
TCCCTGACCCCCAGCTTCCCGAGGAGGTCACCGCCGCGTTTGATGTGGCTTATAACAACATCCGCGCCTTCCACGAGGCCCAGCGCGCAGCCGACCTTTCAGTCGAGACGATGCCCGGCGTCGTCTGCCGCCGCGTCACGCGGCCGATCGGCGCCGTCGGCGTGTACGTGCCCGGCGGCACCGCCGTGCTGCCCAGCAGCGCGCTCATGCTGGCCGTCCCCGCGCAGATCGCCGGCTGCCGCACGGTCGTGCTCGCGACGCCGCCGCGGCCGGACGGAAGCGTGACGCCCGAGGTGCTCTACTGCGCGAAGAAGGCGGGCGTGACGCACGTGCTCAAGGCGGGCGGCGCGCAGGCGGTGGCGGCGATGGGGTGGGGAACTCAGAGCTGCCCCAAGGTGGATAAGATCTTCGGCCCCGGGAACCAGTACGTGACGGCCGCGAAGATGCTGCTGACCAACAGCGAGGCGATGGTGTCGATCGACATGCCAGCGGGGCCGAGCGAGGTGCTTGTGGTGGCGGACGCGGGCGCGCCGCCGGCGCACGTGGCGGCAGACCTCCTGTCTCAGGTGTGCATGGGCCGGGGC
>NW_014012119.1:0-13628 GCF_000611645.1 Monoraphidium neglectum
CCGCCACGAACGCCGCGCCGGCCGCGGACGCCGCCGCGAACATCGCGAGCGCCGCGGCCGCGCCCAGGCGGGTCACGAGTGACAGGAATAGGAAGTTCACGGCGGCGCCGGTGAGGAAGAGCAGGGCGGTCGCAAAGCTGCTGGCCGGCGACTTGGCGGACTGGGGGCCGAGGGCGCGAGTTGACGGATTGGTGGTTGGTTGGTAGGTTGGGTCGTTGATGGGTCGTGTCAGGGTCGTAGGTGTGTAAGATTGGTTTTTGTGTTGTGATGCAGGGATGTGGGGTGCAGGCGGAGGGTGTTGCCTCGACCCATGCGGCTCACACATGCAGGGCAAGGGAGTGAATCAGAAACAACTTTACATCGATCCAAGCAGCCTGGCAGCCGCAGGTCCCTGTGAGACGCTTTGCGTCAATTGAGGTGTGGGCCCTTGTATGAACCAAAGGCCAGCAAAAACGGCACAGACATTCAAGAACAGATCCTGCTGCTGAAATCACCCTTACTCGTTTGAAATTGCGTGACTCACCATGCTGAAGAGCTCCGACACCACCACCCAGTACAGCCCCGCCCACGACAGGCTGAACGCGAATATGAAGAGGCACGCCCCGGCCAGGAAGCCCCCCGCGCTGCCCGCCCCCGCGCCGCCCGCCGCCGCCAGCAGCCCCGCGGCCGCGGCGGCGCCGCCGCCGATGAGCAGCGGGCGGCGGCCGAGGCGGTCGACGAGCAGCAGCGCGGCGGCGGCGGCGGCAGCTTTTGTTACCGCGATGAGCGCGGGCAGCAGGGTCGCGCGGGCGGGGGGCACGCCTAGCTTTGTCTCGAGGATTACGGGGCAGTAGTTGATGATGGCGGTGCTCGCGCTTGCCTGCGGATTGTTTGCGGCCGCGGATCTTGTACCGCCGGGCCGCGCCATTCGGGCAGGTTGGGCGGCAGGCAAGCGGGCAGGTTTGCTGTGCAGAAGTCAACGCCAGGGGCGCCCTCTCACACGGCGGGTTACTAGTTGCATCAGCACAGCAGGGGAGGCATGCGGCAAACTGCTGGAGCTCCTTCTCCACAACAAGGCGCGATTGCAGTTGCCCGTGCAGACGCGAGGCGGATCCCGGTCAAACGCCGCCGCACCTGGTCAAACACGGCGAGGCCCGCCGCCAGCGCGAACGCGCGCCGCTCCGGACCGCGCGCAACGGCGGCCACGTCTATTAGCATGCACCACAGCGTGTGGGCCAGCGTCCGCTCCCGCCCCGGCTCGCCGCCGCCGGCTCCACCGCACGACCCCGCATCATCCTCCCCTCCCCGCGCGCTGCTCCAGCCGCCGCCACCCGCTGTACCATTGACGATGCCGGCTGCCGCGGTGGCCGCAATCAATGTCGGCGGCTCGACCACCCTAGGTGGCGCCGCCCGCGCACCGCCTTGCTGCGATCCCGCAGGGGCGACGCCGCCGCCGCCTCCGCCTTCCCATCCGCTGTTGCCACCGCCGCCAGGCAGCAGCCGCGCGCGGCCGGCCTCCTCCTCCCCGTCCTCCTCCACCCCCGCTGCCACCTCACCGCCGCCGCCGCCGCCAGCCCCTTCACCGCCCAAGCCCTGCGCCTGCGCCGGCGCCGCTCTCCCCTTGGGACCCCGCGGCTGCCGCCCCGCCCCCAGCAGCTGCCGCCGCCGGTCCAGCACCGCCGCCCGGTCGCGCTCCACTGAGCTCCACAGCAGCAGCAACTCGTCCTCAGCAGCCACCACCGCCGCCGCTGCAGCTGCTGCCGCCTCGTCGCCAGCGCCCCGCCCGGATCCTGGCTGTCGCTCAGTCGGGTTTGAGAGCGCGGCGTGCGCGAAAAGCATTAGGAGAAGGCGACGCGACGGCCCCCGCCGCTCCGCGGGCACAGCGACCGGGGCGCAGGCGTGGGGCCCCCCAGCTGGGCGACCGCGTGGAGGCTGCTTCGGCCCCAGGCGCCCGCATGGCACGGCCGTGCCCCGCTGCGTGTGCAAACTGAGAACCTGTCCGCATACCTGCAGAGCGATCGCCTGCGGCAGCCCTCGCTCCCGCAACCCTCGCCGACCCCATCGCACGTATCATCCCCCCGCCCTCGCTGCCCCCCGTCCCTGTTTATCAGTCGCCGTGCGCACCTGGCCCCCGGCGCCGCCGCCGCCTGTGGCTGTGATCGAGTGCAGCACCCTCAGTGCGCCGTCCAAGTCATCCCGCATGACTAACCACCTGGCGCGGTCGGCAGGGCAGTTGACGGTTTAGCATGTATACAAGACAAGCTCAGCCGCGAGCTGGGCCAGCGGGCGCGTGAAAAGAAAATAGCCGTAAGTGCAGCCCACATAATTGGACACTGTCCCGCGCCATTGCAGCAGGGTTACAACCTGGCAGTCACGCCAGGCGGGGGCAGCACATTGTGTGGTGCGCCCCTCACCTCGGGCTCTCCGGCAGCAGCGCCACCGCCGCCGCCATGAGGGCGCCCGGAACAGCAGGCAGCCCCACCATCCAGCGCCACGCGCCGCCGCCGCCGCCGCCGGCAGCGCTGCGGCCAGCGGCGCCGCCGCCGCCTGCCAGTGCGGCGTCGACCAGCACAGCCGCCAGCATCCCGCCAGTCAGCATGACCTGCGGGTTGGATTCGATTCGAATTTGTTAGCGCCCGACTTCCATTCGGATTGCCGCACAGCGCGCGTTGCATTCACCGGGTCACTGGCAGCAGCCAGGGGTCCTGGGGTTGGGGTGGTCGGCCAGAGAGAACTCACACATCAAAGCGCTGCGAGCCGATGAGGTGTGCATCCAGTACTCGCGCTGTGATGCCCCCCCATAAAGAAACCAGAGCGAAACCGACGCCGCCGTCGCACCTCGTAGACTTGCACGACCGCCCCCCTGCTGCGCGCGGGCGCCACCTCAGCAAGGTACGCAGGTACCGCCGTGGCCGACGCCCCGATGCCCAGCCCGATGACGAGGCGCCCGGCCACCAGGGCGCTAGGTTGAAGGGAGGGCGAGGGCGACGAGGTGGCCGAGGGGAAAGCAAGGCGGAGTTGCTGCGTGAGTGATGTGCTGTCGCAGCCCTGAGGCCTGCTCGTTTGGGCGATCCGACGATGCAATACGCGGGACCCCCGCCCTGCGGCTCTCGTAAGCCGATTCGTGGGCGCCGGCAGCGACACGCTGTGTGCACGGCGGAAGCAGCGGGGCAGGGATAAGCACCAATGAAGCGCCTGCAAGGCGGCCCAACGCAAGGTTTGAACACACCCCTCGGTCGCCCCGCACCCTGGTCCCCGCGCCGCGGCCATCAGGATCGGGCCGCCCGCAAAGAACGCCGCCTGGGCGGCGATCGCGACGCGGCGGCCGTGGCGCAGCATCAGGGCACCCCCAAGGAACGTCCCAAAGAACGCGCCTGCGGGCGGCGACGGGGGAGCAAATTGGAGGTGAGCATACACTAGGTCAGGGCGACAGCTGCGGCGTCGGAGCTGGTCGGCTCCGTGCGTTGAGGGCGGTGCGGACGGCGCTTCCTGCGGGCCCCGCACCCAGCTTGGCGGCGCCGACAATGGCCTCCACCGCCGCGTCCCCCTGCAGCTGGAACTCCTCCCGTATGCCATGCATGGCGCCGCCGATGAGCCCAAGGTCTGCATGGGGGTGGGGGTTCGGCCGCATGGGGTGGACGACGGGCGCATGGGGTGGGGGCACGCCCGCATGGGGTGCGGCGGCGCCCGCATGGGGCCGGGGCGAGTGCGCATGTTTCGGGCGTGCGACCGCATGGCAGTTGCAAAGGCAGGACCGGCGAGCGCGGGGCACAGGGGGTTGCGCATGAGGGTCCTGGAGGAGCACACGGTGGGCCTCCAAGGGGGAAAGGGGGTGAGGCGGCCATGTGCGTGGTCCGCCCGGGGGCGCGGCACCTGCGGATGTCAACAATGGGCGCTGGGCTGCCGCTGCTTGCACGGCGCCGCGCTCTCGCCCGGCGCCGGCTGCCCCTGGCTTTGGTGAGGGTCAGGGCGGGCTCACCATATCCGAAAAGGAATCCGGCAATGCTGGCAAGGGCGGCGATGCGCGCCAACATCTTGGGGACAACCGGCGTGCGGTCGCAGCAGCCCTGCCGGCGCCGCACCCGCGCCGACCGCCGCGCCCGGCGTCGTTGTGCCTGCCGTTATCGGCTAGCAAGTGTATGCAGCATGCTGCTGAATGGGATGCAGCGCCGATGGGCGCCGCGCTGGCGCTGCGGCCGCGGTCAAGGGGCGGCGCAGTGGCGTGCAGCGCCGCTGAATGGCTTGCTTGCAGCGATCGCACGCGCGTGCACGGCGGAGAGGAATACTGCGCCCTCCGCTCCAGCAGCTGAGACAGACGTTATTCGTATATAATCAGATCAACACCCCGATAACCCTCATTGCACCACAAACGGCGTTTTCCACGCGTGCAAGCTGCTTGATGCGTGCCGAACCAGCAGGAGAATATTGCCACAAATACGGATTGACTCAAACAAACAAATTGATTTGATTCCTGCATGGGTCACACGGCACCCCTGACAGCATGATCTGTTGGGCACTTGTGGGCACCAGGGCGGCCGTCCTGGTGACGACGCCCTCTCCACAGCCTGTGCACCTGTTCATAGGTTTACGGCCCCAGCAGCGTCTTTGCGCCTTCTTGACCCACAAAATCCTTGCCTGACACTGCCGCACCGCTGAACAGTGAAGACCGTCAGGCTCTTTCTGATGTGCGAGGCAGGTGCGGTGGTGGCCCGCGCGCGCACCTGCTGGTTCACGATCAATCGTGAGAGGCATCGTGTCGATACCTGACAAGCATTGCGGTAAGAACCAACAATCGCAAAGCTGAGACTGGCGCAGCATGAAATTTGACGGGCTGGATGCCTTGTGAAATTGGGGTATGCGCCGCGACGACTGTCAAAGCGCATGGGTGCACGACACTGTGCACTCATGACGTCATTATTCCACATGTACGATTTACCACTACCAACCAGCCGCAAGGGTTATCACTTGCCTGACTTCTGTTCGGATCAATACGATGTGCTGGGTCATGTTGGAGGGAATTTACGGGCTGCGAGCCACCTGGCTAGCCCGAATTGCAAAGGTCACCCTTGACAACCGGTGATTGTGTTGGGGCCGCCAGCGTGACCCTAGGGACGGCTGCACGGCAGGCAGGCGGACCTGAAGCAAAACAATTTCTAGAAGAGCGACAGCCGGCCGGGAACGGGCGGTCGCCCTGACCCGTGCGCACGTCCTTACAGCGTACTGGGTGCCAGTGCCCGGTCTACTCTACTCTACCCGGCCGGGCATTGCTCTGGTTGAGGGCTGGTTCTGAATTGCAACTACAATGGCCGCGCTCTTGGCGAACCACGTGCAAATCCTGCTCCTATGCCAGGTCAAAACGATTTCAACCGTCAACTTGGTTTGGTATGTGCGCGTCTCAAATTGTCACTGCCGCTGGTCTGGGTCTGAAGCATGAGCACCAGCGATATGAGGGCCGTCTTTAGGTCATGACCTCAGGAATAACGGCGGTGTTGGCAAAACGATCAGCCGTCAACCTGCTCGCGCGTTTCCCGAGGTTGGGCCGCCGCAAGCGCGGCGGCCGAGGCGCGGCGGCCGCGCTGGCGCTGCCGGCTATGGCTGCCGGGTGCCGCCGCAGGATGGGCAGCGCACGCAAGGGGGCAGGAGGTGGGCGGAGTCCACACTCATGATGTGAGCAGGCGTGGCATACGACGCAGGAGGGGCCTCGGCCGCCGCCAAGGCGCTTGCGTGGACTCTCGGGTATGCGTCAAGTTGTGTTACCTGCGCCAATCAAACAGATTATCTATGCAGCATCTCAGGCATATGCTCGACGCTCCATAACTGGTGGTGTGGGGCACGAGCCACTCCTACGGGCATTGGCCGAGGCCGCGCCCCCGCCGGTTGGAGCGGGGCAGCCCGTCACACTCATCGGCATCGCACCCTTGGAGGAGCACACCCCCAAGGTGGCGTCAACAAGGACAGCTGGCACCTGAGCATGGATCAGGGCGAACGAGGATAACTGGCGCAGCGTGGCACCCAAGCCTGTTTGGGCCCAGCTGGTACATGGCAAGTGCAGTCCATCCAGTCCTCGCTAGAGTCCAATGCAAGGTTCAGGGTCGTGAAGGTGAAAGGCAGCTGTCGCAGGGGCATCAAAACTCACAACGTTGGTGAAATTACAAACTCACTTTTTGACAGTAAACCCGTCCAAAGTGGGTATCGGTATCGTCGCAGCGAGTCGCTAAACCTCCCTCGTGCGGTAGCCGAGCGGGCTTTGCTGTGGCATCGAACTGCAATACAACGATATAAACGGTATTTTAATATTTCATGCGTGTGTGACCTACGCCAACGAAGCCTGCAGGCGCTCACCAGCACAGCGGCAGTACGCTGCACCCATTTCTGATCATCTAAGCCATCACAACCCCTGACGCCATGGCGCGCCGCAGCGCCAGCGTCGCGCTTCTGTGCGCCGCTCTGTTTGTTCTTGCCGCGCTGGCTGACGCCGATCGCGTGAATGGTGAGTGCGGGAAATGTCGTCCTTTGGGGCTTCGTACCTTGGAGCGACAGTCCTAGGGACGAAGCACACGTCAGACAGAAGGCCTGCCAGGCCCCTCACCACCACCGCCCCCCCTTGCTTCCCCCTTGGTGCCCCCTCGCTCACTTGGCTTGCTGAATCCGGTCCCCTCGCTGCCCCTCACTTTCCCCCCTCCGCTCCCACACACACCCTTTCCCCCTCCATCTCCAATGCATCAATCGCCCCCTGACCTTCCCCCTCTCCGTTTGCAGGCCCTCTCCGCCCGCGTTCTCGCGACGAGGGCACCCGCATCACCCAGACCCAGCTCAACAAGCAGGTCGGCGTCAACGGCGCCTTCAGCCGCGACACCGAATTCAACTTCAACAACCGCCAAGAGCAGCGCATCGACCGCCGCCTGCTGGACGCCCGCACCCGCCCCGCGGTCGGCGTCACCCGCCCCGGCCGTGGCGACGACGGCACCCGCATCACCCAGACCCAGCTCAACAAGCAGATCGGCGTCAACGGCGCCTTCAACCGCGACACCGAATTCAACTTCAACAACCGCCAAGAGCAGCGCATCGACCGCCGCCTGCTGGACGCCCGCAGCCGCCCTGCGGTTGGCGTCAACCGCCCCGGCCGTGGCGACGAGGGCACCCGCATCACCCAGACCCAGCTCAACAAGCAGATCGGCATCAACGGCGCCTTCAACCGCGACACCGAATTCAACTTCAACAACCGCCAAGAGCAGCGCATCGACCGCCGCCTGCTGGACGCCCGCATCCGCCCCGCTGTCGGCGTCACCCGCCACGGCCGCGGCGATGACAGCACCCGCATCACCCAGACCCAGGTCAACAAGCAGATCGGCGTCAACGGCGCCTTCAACCGCGACACCGAATTCAACTTCAACAACCGCCAAGAGCAGCGCATCGACCGCCGCCTGCTGGACGCCCGCATCCGCCCCGCTGTCGGCGTCACCCGCCACGGCCGCGGCGACGACGGCATCCGCATCACCCAGACCCAGGTCAGCAAGCAGATCGGCATCAACGGCGCCTTCAACCGCGACACTGAGTCCAACTTCAACAGCAACCAGGACCAGCGCATTGGTCGCCACCTGCTGGGTGGGTGGAGGTTTGGGACTTCTAAGGCCAAAATATCCTTGCGCATTCTGGCTGTTACGGCCGTTATGCTGCTTGTTCAGGGGGCCAACTGTTGAGGACAGCTTAGAGCTGCCTTGTGATGTTTGCTACTGGCAACCCTGCATTGTCTGCAACTCACTCGCTCTCAGGCCTGGTGATGTTTTGCTGCAATCTGGGGGTACCTTAGATATGATATCTACCGTGATTCCACCTGACAGGGTTGCCAACTTGACTCGAGCTGTGCATATGTCTTTACCGCGCTCACAACCCCCTACAATAACTACCTTGCAATCCGCAATAACTCCCCTGCAAATGCAGATGTCGAGGCTTAAAAAGCACCAATACTGCACCAAGGTCTGCTGCTACAAAAGCCTGCCCGCGAACCAGCTAGCAGTTGCATGCCAAGAACCGGGCACCATCGCCGCAGCAACCGGTTCCTGGGCTTCAGCTGCCCGGCACGCACTTTTTGGTTGCATGCCGAGCTGCACGTCTCCGCCTGATGGCTTAAAAACGAAATGGTTCACCCGCGTCCGTCTGCACTTGCTGGCTCGGGTGCGCTGCCCTTGGCCCTGGACGGTGCGGCAGGCGCGTTGTCCCTGGGGCTGTTAACGCATCTGGGGCTGTTGATGCGAGGCTGTGCATGGCAAAACACCCTGTTGCACATGCTTGATTGGCCATTCTTCCTGCCAGCTGGGGCTCCTCACAGCCGAAGCAGGATTTTCTCCTGGGCTCGCTGCGCTGCGCACGCCGCACACCGTGTTGAATTGTTTGCCAGTGCCAAGTGTGCCCAGGGAATAACCCACCTGTAATCTGTCCCTTGAATATTTCTGTGGAATATGATCTCGTGTCCCTGCATGCTGGGCTATCAATATTTGTGACCATCAACAGTTGCAAACAAATTCAACAAGTCAGCAACCAAGCCACCTATTTGAGACTATTATAACAATCATCACATACCATAACAATATGCATACGTAAAGAGCAACATTTAGACAAAAGGGGAGCAACATATATAATAAAGGGGAGCAATACAAAGGCATCAGCGGTCAGCTGCAGAAAATCTGCAATGGACAAAAGAGAGTTCCCTTTAGTTTGTGGGAACCTTGGCTGTATGATGCTGCTGCTGCTGCTGCTGCTGCTGCTGCTGCTGCTGCTGCTGCTGCTGAGTGTGTACCACCTCAGCCTGCGCTTCCTTCTTGCGCCTTACCATGCCCTTGAAGACCCCTGCAGCCCCCCACCACACCACCACGCCGCCTCGATGTACCTGCCCTTGCTGTCTTGGGGGTGATTTTAGTGAGCAGACATGTGTCAAATCACACGCGCGCATGCAATGATGAGCGTGTAGCAAGGGCGTTGTTCATCAAACTAAGAAATCATATCTATCCCTTTGGCTGTCTACTTAGAAAACTTCACAAACACGGCACGGTGGTGCAGGCCCAGGCCAGCTGTTTCTGCCCCTGGTTGCTTTGAAGGGTCGTGCTGCCGTCAGCATGATATTGCAGTTGCAAGTCAATAACGCGGCGTGCAATGTGCATGCATAAATACATGCATGCTGTGCTGCGGCCACCAACACAGTGCGCGCTGACTTCATCCTCGGCCGAGGCCACCGCACCCTTGTTCACTTTTTCCACGTTGAATCAGACCACGTCGAGGGGCAAAGTACGCCATACTATACTGATCTTGAATGTATATTGATTGAATTCTTGTATCAAGAAATCGAAATGAGATGCTGAGTCAGCCCTTTCAGCACCCGGCCGGGGTCACCCTCGAGGTTTAGCGAAGCCGCGACGGCACTCGAGAATGACACAATGAAAGTTGCTTCGATGTATTAATTCTGAGGAAGTCAACTCGAGTTTTTCGATTGCATCAGGTGCACAGCTGAGTCCTCTGCTTTCGCGGCCAACAACTCAGGCCAACCACCCCAACCACGCAACTCCTGAACCCCGTATCAGACAGCGGCACCGGGCCCAAGCAACCATGTCGCACCGCGGGTCTGCCCAGATCCTGCTCCTCTCCATTGTCTTGGCGGTGCTGATAGCCACGGCAACCAGCGCGCGCATATCTGGTGAGTCTACCAGGTGTCAGCGGCGCCGCCGGCGGCGCGCCCCCCTGCCCCTCCATGTACCCTACCCTCCGCCTCGCCGGCGCTCCACGCCCACCGCACCCCTGATCAGTCTGCAAAAACAAAGTATCTGTTTGATGGTGCATAGTGCAGCCCGCAGCCCCCGCGGGCTATTACTGGCAACCCAAGCCTATCTGAAAGCAGCCGAGCTCCATCCCTCGTGATGGGCACCCCTCGGCCCTGCTGCTGACCTCGGAACCTCGCCCTCGGCCCCCTTTGTTCCCCTCGTGCGCCCAGGCCCCAGCGACGGCAACACCATCACCAACACAGAGGCGAGCAGCCAGCTCGGCACCGTCGGAAACAACAACGTCGGCGGCCGCATCTCCCTCAACAACCAGCAAGCCCAGGGCACCTCGGTCCGCGGCCGCGGCAACACCGTCGAGCAGTCGCTCTCAGACACCCAGCGCGGCAGCATCGGCGACAACACCCGCAACGCCCGCGTTGGCATCGACACCCGGCAGTCCCAGAACACGGACGTTGTGGGCACCGGCAACGTGGCCAGGCAGTCGGCCTCAACCACCACCACCGCCCGCGTCGACGGCTGAACAAACACGCAGCGCGGGGCGGCGCGCGCGTCAGCGCGGGGCCGCGGCCTGACGGCCGCCGGCGGCCGAGCGCGGCGGCATGCGTTGGCGGCCGGTTGGTGCGGGATGCGCGCGCCGCAGATGGACATGCGGCGCGGGGGACGGGGGTGGCGGGGTGGTGTAGAGGCACAGCTGTTGACGCGCGGCTTTCTTGACCTGCCACATGCTGCTGCTTGCGTAAGGCAAGAAATGATTCGACTCTTGCCTGGCATGATCGATCTGGTTGTGTGCGCCTAACACGCTTGCCCCTGCTGCTCGGCTTGCCCCTGTTGGTGCGGCGCCTGCTTCCCGGGCTTTTGCCGCGGTGCTGTCAGCTTGCTGCTGCATTTTTGAGCCCAGGGCTGATGAATCTAGGGCTGAGAGTTGAGTTGATGCGTCTCGCAAACTACAGTTGGTTCAGCCGCTGTAATCGTGCCCTGAACAGCTGCGCGTGGGGACTGTGTCACAGCCAAAATGACAGCTGGGTGGTAGATTGATACAAAGCGTGCGTTTGCAAGGCTGCCAAACCCACATGACTCAGAATTACCGCAGCGTAAACAGCCGAATCATCCTATGTTTTCCATACCGCAGTATGAATGTGGGCTGTTGGCACCGGCCAACAATGCCCCTGGACGGATAATGTTTGGGCCCCTGCCGGCTTGTAGCATTGTTGAGGGCGGGCCTGGTGCGACCGCGCGCACATCAATTGCCGTGCGTTTGCTAGGTCAAGTCATATGGAATCTGGTGTGCAATTCAGGGGCACTGGTGCTGCTGGTTGTGCTGCATGCATACCTGGCACCTCGCAACAGTGAGAGTGTCATGTTGGCGTCACTAGCTGCAGTGACAAAGCATTAGATCGTGCACCAGGGCTATGGACGTGGCCACACATTTTTGTAGCTTCTTACTATCATTGATTCGCATCGAGGTTGGTTAATAAACAGTAATTGTTTGAGTTTGTGTTCTTTTTTGCAGCATGATCGTCGTAATGTTGGTTCGCACGACGCAAAAAATATCAGGACTATGGAAACTGGGCAGCGGATTCCATCGCTGGTGCCGGCAAAACCGATGCCGGCAAGGCGCTCCAACTCTTCTGCTGCGACCGTCTGCGCCCTCACCGCCCCAGCCGCCGTAGCAGGTCCCGTCGCTTGCTTCGTGGCGTGCGCCGCCGCCCGAGCTTGGCTGGTGCCGGACGGCTCGGCTTGTTGCACGCTGCTTCTGTTTCATTCAATTTCCTTTGCTGCCGAATCCTGCCGATGATCATCCGATCCCGTGGCCTCCTCCCCCCTCTCACACACACGCCCTGCCTGCACTCACGCAGGTTGTCTTTTAAGCTGCAAGGCCGCCCGGTAACCCTTGCGCGGCCGCGGGTCTGGCGCCCGGCAGCTCCAGGTGGGCGTTGGCGCCTCGGCTGATCTCCCCTTCTATGCAGGCGTCTGCCCCGTGTGACCACAGCAGCTGCGGGGGGGCGATGCGTTTGGGGTTGGGTGGGTGTGAGTGTGTTGGTGGGAGGGGGTGGGGTGCGGAGGTGGGTAGAGGGGCGCCCATCTCAGACCCCAAATGCATACAGACTAGGGCTTTTGCGCATGCCTGCTTTCAACGGCGCAAGGTAGCCACCTGAATATCAGTCACACAACAATGATGCCTCAAAGCCCACCCCCATGAGCCTGATTGGCTCCAGAAGCGGGCGACTGCGGGACGCTGTAACTATTATCATCCTGATCCTCATCCTACTACCGCTGCGCGGCGGCTGCTGTGGCCCCCCCCCTGCTGCACCGCAGTTTGACGCGTAATTCCGCGGCGGCCACCGCCTTGCCTGCCCAAGGCAACCCAAGCTAGCGGCGTACAAAGCAGCACCCCCTGTGGAAACACCGCACGACCTGCCCAGCGGACGCGAGCGCTTCGCGGCCCGGGCGCTGCTGGGCTGGCCAACACTGGCCGGCTGAAAGCTGTGGGTTGCAACTCGTTCGGCAGTTCCTGCCGTTGCCAGCAGTCGGCGAGGTGCCGGCGCCCCTGCAAATCACACTACCATCCATTCTTGGCTATCCTGCTGACTTGTAAACCTCTACAAGCTAGCAAGCTCCCGCGTTAGGGGCAATCACATGGTGCGCGGCGGAGTTGGCAGGAGATGCACACGCCTGCTGCGGGCTGAATGCAGTTGCAGTGGCGGCGGCAGCAGCAGCAACAGCATGGATTGCAGTGAAGCTATGGCATGAATGATATAGCTGTACATTAGCACATGATGATTTTTTTCGACATCATCAGCAGCAGTAGCTATCAACAATAACAGCAGCAGCGGGTTTCCGGACTTGTTCCCAGGAGACTCATCTGACACCAACTGCTGGCCCAACTTCAGCCCGTGCTGGTTCAGTGACACGCAGTTAATCAAACATGTGCACAGGTTGGGACCAGTTAGGGCCTTGCGACTGTAATGATATCGGACCCTGAAGCAAGCATGTGATTGTTACACTGCAGCTCATGAGCGCAGGCCTTGCTGCTCAGGCCCAGCTACAACCAAGCCTGAGAAATTCGTCTGCGCGGCAATCCCAACCCAACTGCAACCCGCGCGTTTTGTTTGGCACCAGAATCCTTGGATTCTCAACTTGCCCCAAACCAGCAATGCATTTCATCAATCAAACTGAAGAATAAAATACGACCGATCCGCAACATTATTTCCAAGGACAAGCCATGTCCCGAAGCCAAAGGTGGCACGCACCGCAACGCTGCCGCGGGCGCACACACCCAGGGTGGGCTTGCAGCCTGGTATGCCTGATCCGAAGCAACAGCAATTGCATGCCAAAGACAGCCGTTGCAGCCGCAGCCTGGAAAAATCCCACAGTCAAAAGCCCATTGGGTTGCAAGCCTGATGTGTTTGCAGGACAAACTGGACCAGCAAGTTTGCGAGCAATGTGTGTGCATAAATGAGGCATCAAGTAAGCCGCCTGAACAAGACACCGACTGCAACAACTCAGCCACCGCCCCATGCCCATGCATGGGCGCAAGGCGGCGCTAGGTCTATGCCAGCAGCGCTTGGATGGTTGCCGATGCTTCAGGCTGCAGGGACGCGCAGTGCAGACAGCCTAGCACGCGGCGCTCGCGCTGGCACGGGTGACCGCAGATGTTTCGGTGCGGCCCTTCGCCAGCCAGGTCACCAGCTTGCATGGGAAGCATTCAGCGGCCCACAGTTTGAGACTGCGAGCTGGAAACGTCAGCAGTGTTGCCCACATTGTTGTTGCCGAGATGCACGTTCTGGTGGCTGTTCTCGATCTGGACAATGTGGGTGCCGGAACCGCCGGTCGGGTGGGGGTGGGGGTGAGGGTGCGTCGCCGGCGGCCCCACCAGCA